>NC_069501.1:406745318-407045318 GCF_027579735.1 Bombina bombina
TGCGTATTTTGCTTGCGCGCTAACTTTTTACTTTCAACTTGTAATACAAGCTTAAGAATAGGAGCTCTATAGATTTAACTTGAATGGTGTTAGTGCTCAATAAATCTAATAATAATAATCTAATAATAATAATAATCTAGGCCTTTATGGGAGATTTAATTGTATGCTTAATGTTCCTTTTGTGCAAATGAGTTGTCTGAATACATACAGATCAATGCACTTATAAATATGGAAATCCCTTTATATAACAGTTAATGATAAACAATACATTTGTCATTTAAAATCACTTTAAAGATAGATATGAGTTAATTTCCTCAGTTCAAAGTCATCCCATGTTTATGGACAACTTTAGATAGATACTCTAAAAAATATCTGTAAAATAATATTTTCCTTTATGTGCTATAGGATGGAACCTGACAACTGCTGTTTCAGTCAGAGATACCAGCACAAACAGATATGATGAGATGACATACTCACATAAAAGTACTGTGACTCTGGAGGCAGCTGTTACATTGAGTGATAATACACATTTGGAAAGATCTGAAACGCAGAATAATCATGTAACAGATAGCAGTGAATCAAACAAGAAAAGGTACGAATAGAGAAACCTGTGATTAAAATATTATGACCCAGAGTTCCCAATGATCCCCCATTTGTTTGTGTTTGTCTTTATTTCTGAGCTCTTGCATTTTTTGCCTCTTCTTCAGTATTAAAAGTGAAATATCTTTGTTACATCTAAAAGAGGGCATTTTAAAATATATTACTGATTGCTTTTTATTTGTTAAGAATGTTGTGCCTTTTGTGAATTTGATTGAAATGCGTGTCCCCGTTGACCAGTGGAGCAAAACAGACATCTTTATCTTAAAGGGACAGTCTACTTGATTGTTTAAAACTGTAGATAATCCCTTTATTGCCCATGCCCCAGTTTTGCACAACCAACACTGTATACTATTTACCTCTGTGATTATCTTTTATTTAAGCCTCTGCAGACTGCCCCCTTATTTTAGATCTTTTGACAGACTTGCATTTTACTACTGAAATAACATAAATCACAAATTGTGTGAATTATGTCAAAAAGAGGTATGCTTTTATACACTGTAATGAAGTATCTTCAAGTATCAAAAGAATACATTTTATTCTAAAGTATAACTTTTATTTTAAATAGTAAAAAGAGACAGCATATATATTGTTTGTGTTCCTGTCCTCACTTTAGGATTAAAAACACTTCTCCTTTAAGTTAACATATATTATTTGTTTCATTTTTTAGAGTTGGCTAAAGTGACAAAAAATATAAGGTATAATATTTGTAGCCTAGTAATCCCTTACTTTAATTTCCCAAATTGCTTAGCCTTTATCTGGCTTGTTTGGAAATGATAATATATTTATTATAGGCTGTTTTTAGGAACTTTTCAATTCCTAAATTATACTTTTATCACTCATATGTTTAAAATTAAACTTGATGAACAAGTGATAATGTGGAAAATGTGGCTATCTATATGGTTAGTGAATTGAGTGGAACTTTTCTTTGATTTTACTTATAGTCAGATGTTTGTGCACACTTGGTTACTGAATATTGTAGTAACTTGTGGTATTATGCTTGTTCTATAAGTTGATGCTCTGAAAAAAGAGCTGATAAGAAGAAAGTTCTATAATTATCTACAGCATAGGTAAATATAGTATTTATACTGATTTTTAGTCAGCTAAACATATGCTGATGTTTTAGGTGACATTGTACTTATATAACATCATTTTGCATTATCTGTTCTTTTATTAGAGCCATATGAGGCTTATTCAAGCCTGTTATATAGATCTTATGTGCTAGTATATTGGTACAATTTTAGTAACTATTCAGTTGCTGGGTTTGCTCTGCTGAACAATTTAATATACTGCTGCGTTTGTAAAATGAAAAAGAAAACAAAATGTTTTTCTATAAAATCTTTTGTGCAGTATATTATATCCGTTTTAATTTTAATACATTGTTTGTTATGTATAGTTAAACAAAAGTATCATTATTGGAGGTTATACCTCTTCCACCCCTTGCATTAATTGTTGTTTAACAAAAACGGTTAGTATTTGCTTTTATTAAATTATGCTATGAGCGTATTGTGTTCTGAACTGTTTCCAGCTGTTAGCTTTGCACTGACTAATGCAGTTTAATTAAATCTCTTCAAAGTTTATATAAGTTGTCTTGGTCCTAAATGATTTACAAATGAAATGCTATGGTTTTTAAATTGCATTACCAACTTCTGATTTTTTAAGTACAACTTTTTAAACTAAGGAGAGTAGGTTAAAAAAAAGAGAAACCCCTGACGCGGCGTTTCACATACGCTTCCTCAGAGGGAGCCTCTGAGGAAGCGTATGTGAAACGCAGCGTCAGGGGTTTCTCTTTTTTTAACCTGCTCTCCTTAGTTTAAAAAGTTGTACTTAAAAAATCAGAAGTTGGTAATGGAAAATAATTGTTAAAAGTATGGCAAGAAGTTAATAATGTGGAATAGTCATAACGTATGACACTAAGGTGTTAACAGCTTCAACAATTTGTTAATGTGGCTTAGAAAAAAGTAAAAAACGGCATAGCAATATAAGTAAAAGATTTGGTGCAATTTAAAAACCATAGCATTTCATTTGTAAATCATTTAGGACCAAGACAACTTATATAAACTTTGAAGAGATTTAATTAAACTGCATTAGTCAGTGCAAAGCTAACAGTTAGCTGGAAACAGTTCAGAACACAATACGCTCATAGCATAATTTAATAAAAGCAAATACTAACTGTTTTTGTTAAACGACAACTAATGCAAGGGGTGGAAGAGGTATAACCTCCAATAATTATATTTTTGTTTAACTATACATAACAAACAATGTATTAAAATTAAAACGGATATAATATACTGCACAAAAGATTTTATAGAAAAACATTTTGTTTTCTTTTTCATTTTACAAACGCAGCAGTATATTAAATTGTTCAGCAGAGCAAACCCAGCAACTGAATAGTTACTAAAATTGTACCAATATCCTAGCACATAAGACCTATATAACAGGCTTGAATAAGCCTCATATGGCTCTAATAAAAGAACAGATAATGCAAAACGATGTTATATAAGTAATTATAGAACTTTCTTCTTATCAGCTCTTTTTTCAGAGCATCAACTCATAGAACAAGCATAATACCACAAGTTACTACAATATTCAGTAACCAAGTGTGCACAAACATCTGACTATAAGTAAAATCAAAGAAAAGTTCCACTCAATTCACTAACCATATAGATAGCCACATTTTCCACATTATCACTTGTTCATCAAGTTTAATTTTAAACATATGAGTGATAAAAGTATGATTTAGGAATTGAAAAGTTCCTAAAAACAGCCTATAATAAATATATTATCATTTCCAAACAAGCCAGATAAAGGCTAAGCAATTTGGGAAATTAAAGTAAGGGATTACTAGGCTACAAATATTATACCTTATAATTTTTTGTCACTTTAACCAACTCTAAAAAATGAAACAAACAATATATGTTAATTTAAAGGAGAAGTGTTTGTAATCCTAAAGTGAGGACAGCAACACAAACAATATATATGCTGTCTCTTTTTACTATTTAAAATAAAAGTTATACTTTAGAATAAAATGTATTCTTTTGATACTTGAAGATACTTCATTACAGTGTATAAAAACATACCTCTTTTTGACATAATTCACACAATTTGTGATTGATGTTATTTCAGTAGTAATTTGTATATTATGCTTAAGCACTGCTCCTTAAGGTTACCTATTTAAAATTAACACTATAATAAAGTCTGACAAGGTACCTCAGGAGAATATAAGTTCCCAAACAAAGATATAAAAATGACTTATTTTTGGTTTGCTCCTATTCTTTAGACTTGCATTTTAGCCAAACAGTGCTAACTCATAAATAACTCAATGGGAGTGAGCACAATGTTATCTATATGACACACTTGAACTAGCACTTTCTAACTGTAAAAATAAAATTGGTAATTATCTGTGGTAAAAAAAAAGATCAGTATGATTACTATTTTCCTGGTGCTTAATAGACACAAAATCTTTTAACTTTTTTTGTTTTCCCTCCAATGTTTAACACATTCTCTTGTATTACAACCATGTGTAGTCATCCTGGGGGTCCCCCTTCCAGTTCAGATCCTGGGGACTTCCACGCTCTGCAAATGTATCTTTCCTGCAGGCCCTGTGAGGTCATCATGGGTGCACATGGTAATATCACAAGGGGGGCTGGAACTACCTGCTAATGCAAGAAGTTATGGAGACCAATCTAAATGGCAAGCCTTTATCTTAGCTCCCAGGCCACTTACAGGGACAAGTGACAACGTATTTGAAAGATAATCTTCACTTAAAAGTATACTATTTAACCTCAGGAGAATGGGTGCTCTTACCTCCCCCTCTGCTAATGTTAGAAGAACAATGAATCCCCTAATATAAAAGAGGGGAGTCTGCACTTTCATATAAGGGGTCACTTAACCCTCTAGCACAAACTGGGAGAGGGGATAAAGGCTCTGTTAGGGACAACTTCCCCCTCAATAAAACAACATGTTTAAAGGGGCGCTGTACCCAAAATTTTTCTTTCATGATTCAGATTGAGCATGAAATTTTAAGCAACTTTCTAATTTACTCCTATTATCAAATTTTCTTCATTCTCTTGGTATCTTTATTTAAAATGCAAGAATGTAAGTTTAGATGCCGGCCCATTTTTGGTGAACAACCTGGGTTGTCCTTGCTGATTGGTGGATAAATTCATCCACCAACAAAAAATTGCTGTCCAGAGTACTGAACCCAAAAAAAGCATAGATGCCTTCTTTTTCAAATAAAGATAGCAAGAGAACAAAGAAAAATTGATAATAGGAGTAAATTAGAAAGTTGCTTAAAATTTCATGCTCTTTTTGAATTACAAAACAAAATTTTTGGGTTCAGTGTCCCTTTAAGTGAATCTGAAGGTTGTTGCCTCTTTAAGGGCAATCCTCTGCATTTTATTGAGAGGTCACATCCCTTCTAAATTTCAGGATGATCACTATGTAATGGTGATCACCTTCCACAAGTATACATACTTGCTGTGTTTGACAAGGCAGCGGAAGCTACTTTTAGAGCCCTTAAACGCCCATAAAGCACAGAGTTGTATGAGATTCCAGTTTTTTAAAGAGGGGAACCCCTCATTCTTCCAATGTGGGCTATTTTTCCCTTGTCATTAGTAGGTGATTGCCACTAAAATGGCAATCAAATATCTAATGTATTTACTGTATGGGTGGCAGTGGCTGCAAAGTAACCCCTATCTCCTAAAAAAAAACAGCATACAACACATATGCACACTATGCACACAATGCCCCTCACATTAAAGAGGGGATCATTCATTTAAAAGAGTGATCAAGTGATCGTCATAGCAATAATGATCACCTGACCGTAATCAATCACCTCATTTTGTTGTGTTTTTGATGTTAGGGCTCATAGATCAAAATAAATGGGAGAAATGAGAGGATGTAAAAATGTGATATTTTGTGACATTTTATAAAGGATGATTTTGTTTCAACTATTTTTATGTTTTTTTGTTTTGTTTTTAAATAGAGTTTGGCCAGGGGTAGAAGCATCCATAAGTTGTCAAAATAGGTGGCGCTACCTCTCTGGGAAGTCAGGATATTTTGTCATTTTAAATGTCTAATATTTGTATGGCTACATATTTTAGATATTTTTTGTGCAATATTTTGTTTTAGCGATAGTGTTATTATGATTGTAACTGTATTATGTAATGTATTTTTGATGTGCTTTGTGACACTTTTTGTTTAACAAAACAGTTAATCAGAGCAGAGCTCTGAGAATGCGCTAACCTGACCAACATTAACATCAATTGTGCTCAAGCGATCACGTTTAATTTAACTTGCGCTCAAGCGAATGTGAAAACCCAATATCGCTCATACACAAACGTTTGCGCTCCACTTATAATCTGGCCCAATATATTTAAGTATAAATGCAATGAGGGCCAAACAACTAGATATAACATTATATCTAACATTTATTTGGTGTTTAATGTCCTATTAAGTAATGGTTTATTTAAGAGGAACCTAGGACCACACAAACATACCCAGCTATGCCACCTAAAAATAAAGGTGATATAAGGGGGAAACTTCTTCTAGGTGTGTTCGAATCTCATTGCAAATGAATGATTATTTAATATCAGTCCTAGCAGCTTTAGTTCCTAAGTTATGCTGTATATTTTTTTATTCAAATTTATGCTAATGAGCATGAATGGTATTTTTTATGGTGAAAACAAATACCATTCATGCTCATTAGCGTACATTTGCATAAATAATAATTACATGATATTATCTTTATTTTTATATTTATTCTTCATTTTTAACTTTGACTCGAGTCTTAAAATTACTGGCCATGCGCTAGGGTTAGAGGTCTGGGATTTTGCTCCTGACCTTTTAACCTCAGAAATGGCACCCGATGGGGCTGCCCTCTGTCTCCCCTTCTTTTCTTTTCGTGCTCGCCATAGAGCCTTTTAGCAGCCGCTATCCACCCGAGTAAAGATATCACGGGGTCGATCCGATAAAAATCGTCGCCCGCAAAAGCCGGCGACGCCAATATTTACGCTGGTTTGGTATCACATATACGGCGTAACCTAAAAGTTATGCGCGTATATTTCTGCCGTCGCCCGTAGTTTTTTGGGCTATAGGCAGGTATACCAAACCAGCGCAGTTTGGTATCCAATATGCAGCGTAAGGACTTACGTGGCGAAAATGGAGAAAACTTACTCCATTTTCACCTCGCCACAAAAAGCAGCCGTAAGAAGCCTTACGCTGACTATTGGATCCCCGTAACTCCCTAAACTGGCTGCTAAAATAAACCTAACACCTAACGCATGCGCAATGTCTATCTCCCTGTCAACCGCGATCTTCTAAAATAAACCTAACACCTAACGCATGCGCAATGTCTATCTACCTGTCAACCGCGATCCCCCCCCGAAATCCCTAATAAAGTTATTAACCCCTAAACCGCCGCTCCCGGACCCCGCCGCCATCTACATAAACTAACCCCCTACTGTGAGCCCCTAAAACCGCCGCCATCTACCTTATCTATCCCCTAATTAGAACCCCTTACACCGCTGTAATCTACCTTATCTATCCCCTAATCTGACCCCTTACACCGCCGCCACCTATATAAAAATTATTAACCCCTATTCTAATCCCCCTATACCGCCGCCAGCTATATTAATATTATTAACCCCTAATGTAAGCCCCTTACACCGCCGCCATCTCTATTAAAATGATTAACCCCTAATTTAATCTACCTACCCCGCCGCCAGCTATATTATCTATATTAACCCTAAATATATTATAGTTAATATAGGTATTACATTATATATATTAACTATATTAACCCTAGTTATATTAGGGTTAATATAGTTAATATAGTTACTATAGTATTTATATTAACTATATTAACTCTATCTAACCCTAACACCCCTAACTAAATTTATATTAAATTAATCTAATTCATTTATAAACTAAAATATTCCTATTTAAATCTAAATACTTACCTATAAAATAAACCCTAAGATAGCTACAATATAATTAATAATTACATTGTAGCTATGTTAGGGTTAATATTTATTTTACAGGTAAATTGTTAATTATTTTAACTAGGTATAATAGCTATTAAATAGTTATTAACTATTTAATATCTACCTAGTTAAAATAATTACCCAATTACCTGTAAAATAAATCCTAACCTAAGTTACAAATACACCTACACTATCAATAAATTAAATAAACTACAAACATCTATCTAAAAATACAATTAAATTAACTAAACTAAATTACAAAAACAAACAAACACTAAATTACAAAAAATAAAAAAAAGATTACAAGATTTTTAAGCTAATTACACCTATTCTAAGCCCCCTAATAAAATAATAAACCCCCAAAATAAAAAAAATTCCCTGCCCTATTCTAAATTAAAAAAAGTTCAAAGCTCTTTACCTCACCAGCCCTTAAAAGGGCCTTTTGTGGGGCATGCCCCAAAGAATTCAGCTCTTTTGCATATAAATACAATACCCCCCCCATTACAACCCACCACCCACATACCCCTATTCTAAAACCACCCAAACCCCCCTTAAAAAAGCCTAACACTACCCCCCTGAAGATCTCCCTACCTTGTCTTCACCACACCGGGCCGAACTCCTGATCCGATCCGGGCGATGTCTTGCTCCAAGCGGCAAAGAAGAATTCTTCCTCCGGCGATGTCTTCCTCCAAGCGGCAAAGAAGAATTCTTCCTCCGGCGATGTCTTCCTCCAAGCGGCAAAGAAGAATTCTTCCTCCGGCGACGTCTTCCTCCAAGCGGCAGCAAAGTCTTCATTCTTCCGGCAGCATCTTCAATCTTCTTTCTTCGCTCCGCCGCCGCGGAGCATCCATCCCGGCCGACGACTGAACGACGAATGAGGTACCTTTAAATGACGTCATCCAAGATGGCGTCCGCCGAATTCCGATTGGCTGATAGGATTCTATCAGCCAATCGGAATTAAGTTAGAAAAATCTGATTGGCTGATTGAATCAGCCAATCAGATTCAAGTTCAATCCGATTGGCTGATCCAATCAGCCAATCAGATTGAGCTCGCATTCTATTGGCTGTTCCGATCATCAAGGTAGGGAGATCTTCAGGGGGGTAGTGTTAGGCTTTTTTAAGGGGGGTTTGGGTGGTTTTAGAATAGGGGTATGTGGGTGGTGGGTTGTAATGGGGGGGGGGGGGTATTGTATTTGTATGCAAAAGAGCTGAATTCTTTGGGGCATGCCCCACAAAAGGCCCTTTTAAGGGCTGGTAAGGTAAAGAGCTTTGAACTTTTTTTAATTTAGAATAGGGCAGGGAATTTTTTTTATTTTGGGGGTTTATTATTTTATTAGGGGGCTTAGAATAGGTGCAATTAGCTTAAAAATCTTGTAATCTGTTTTTATTTTTTGTAATTTAGTGTTTGTTTTTTTTTGTAATTTAGTTTAGTTAATTCAATTGTATTTTTAGATAGATGTTTGTAGTTTATTTAATTTATTGATAGTGTAGATGTATTTGTAACTTAGGTTAGGATTTATTTTACAGGTAATTGGGTAATTATTTTAACTAGGTAGATATTAAATAGTTAATAACTATTTAATAGCTATTATACCTAGTTAAAATAATTAACAATTTACCTGTAAAATAAATATTAACCCTAACATAGCTACAATGTAATTATTAATTATATTGTAGCTATCTTAGGGTTTATTTTATAGATAAGTATTTAGATTTAAATAGGAATATTTTAGTTTATAAATGAATTAGATTAATTTAATATAAATTTAGTTAGGGGTGTTAGGGTTAGATAGAGTTAATATAGTTAATATAAATACTATAGTAACTATATTAACTATATTAACCCTAATATAATTAGGGTTAATATAGTTAATATATATAATGTAATACCTATATTAACTATAATATACTTAGGGTTAATATAGATAATATAGCTGGCGGCGGGGTAGGTAGATTAAATTAGGGGTTAATCATTTTAATAGAGATGGCGGCGGTGTTAGGGGCTTACATTAGGGGTTAATAATTTTAATATAGATGGCGGCGGTGTTAGGGGCTCACTTTAGGGGGTTATAGATATAATATAGCTGGCGGCGGGGTACGGGAGCGACGGTTTAGGGGTTAATAACTTTATTAGGTTGCGGCGGGGTACGGGAGAGGCGGGTTAGGGGTTAATAGCTTTTTTATTGTTAGGATAGTGAGGGGGGATAGCGGATAGAGGGTTAGACGTGTCGGGCTATGTTTAGGAGGCATGTTAGACAGTGCGGGTGATTTAGACTTTAGTCAGGTTTTATAGGCGCCGGCAGTTTCTAACGTGGCGCAAGTCACTGGCGACTCCAAAAATCTGTACTTACGCAGATTTCTGGACATCGCTGGTTTGTGAGACTTGCGCCACTTTAGCAAGTGACGGCGCCGCATATTGGATGGCTCGAGTTGCGAGCTGAAACTGCGGGCGACGCGGGTTCCCTTGCTTGCGCCGCAAACTGCGATCTATATCGGATCGCGCCCCACGGGAATGTGTATACAAGGGACATACCAGAAGCTCAGCTTATTTGCTGACGACTTGAATGTCTTCCTAACTGACCCAGACCAATCTCTCCCCCACCTCCTCAACCTCTTTGACCTATTTGGTAAACTATCTTACTATAAGCTTAACATTACCAAGACAGAAGCTTACCCGCTTCATATTCCTACGACCCAACTATATACCCTACAAACTAATCATAAGTTTAAATTTAAAAGGAATCAGACACTTAGGTGTCTTCCTATCGCATGTTTTAAAAAATGTCAACCAACTATAACCATCTCCTTCAGAATCTCAAACAGGCGTTAACACTACCTAGATACAAAGAAATCTCCTGGATGGGAGAATTTCTGCATTCAAAATGATGCTTCTCCCGAAACGCACTTATCTCTATATAACTCTCCTGCTACGACTTCCCAATACATACTTAGATAGTTTCCAATCGCTGTTAAACAGAATTGTAAGGGCTGACACATGCCCCCGTATAGCAAGCAAGATACTACAGGCACCAATGGATAGAGGTGGACTAGGCCTCCCAATCTCCGGATGTACTATGAGGCCACTATGATCACAGACATATAAGGCTCGGGCAACACTAAAGAACCCCCTCGATGGTATGATATAGAACAAGCTTCCCTGCCCCATGGAATCCTCCTATCGGATCTGATATGGATCCCACAACATTGTAGATCCCTTCCCTCTTCACCCAACCCAGTGATAAAACATTGCCTTTCTGTGTGGCATAAATTGCGCCACTCCCCTCTGGTGGCCCCCCATCCATCCCCTATACATAGTGTGCAGGGGCTCCTTAGGGGATTACCGGACTCAAACTCCTCTGGCTTGTCTGCTCTTTTACATAACGACCATACAAGATATGCATATTGGAAACACCTGGGTATCGGGCCCTGAACTCATCTCACACTATAAGATCCCATGTAAACTGCACTTTGAAGTCACCCGCTTTAGGTCCCTGATACATAGTTGGAACTTTTTTAAAACTGCACCCCGTAATACTACAATATGGGAATCTAGCTGAAAGTCGGGATTGCAGGGACACAGGCCCCTCATGATACACTACCAATGCATCCAAAATTGCCCTACCCTACAGAAAACGCATAATATATTAGCTTGGGAGAGGGACTTGGAGTGTTTGACGCCCAGATATGGATGAAAACAATTACCGACACCAGACTGGCAATACATAGCATACATTTTTTTGAATTTTTTTATAAACTACTCACAAGATGGCACTGGGCCCCTAGTAGGATATCATTCAGGTAGTGCAAAGTAAGGAGCACCAGCAGACAGGATGCAATTAAAAAACCTTTATTAGAGAGTGCGAAAAACTTTCTTAAGTACTGTCTGCTGACGCGTTTCAGCCGAAATGGCATACTCTACAGCCACCCTACCACTTGTTTGTATTCACTGCTTTTAAAGAAAGTTTTTTCGAACTCTCTAATAAAGCTTTTTAATTGCATCCTGTCTGCTGGTGCTCCTTACTTTGCACTACCTGAATGAAATCATAGAAATTGAGGATTGCACCTACAGCTATTGGGATAGCCTCCTTGCAAGTCATTTCCACTCTCCAACCCCTTACGCATCTACATCAGCTGAGACGGAGTGAACAACTGGAAGCTAAAGATACCAGATGACGTCACACGCCGATCGCGGAGTGGACCTAGGAGGGGAACGTAGCAGACCGGAGATCTAATCTTTGTGTACAGCACAGATCCGTGAGTAAAGAGACACCGGTTTTTAGTTCCCTGTGGACAGGTCACTAACCTTTAAGCGAAAAAGGCGCAAACGGTGACTGGAGCTACGGAGGCAAGGTGAGTGGATGGGAAAATCACCATTCTACTCAGAATATAAAGTCTGAGCATTTACGGAGGTTTTCACTATAACCTATTGACTTTAATTTGACTTAACTTGTTTAAACAGGTGCACACATTACTTTGTTTGAACCCCTAGTAGGATACACAGATTCTCTCCAGGCACTGGAGGGGATGCGTCCAAAAAGGGGATGATATCCACATTTGGTGGAGTTGCTCAGAACTTCAGAAGCTATGGACCAAAGTTCTAGCCCTGTTCAGACTCCTTTCTCTACCTGCAGATCGGGGCCCTGAGACCTGTTTGCCACATCGTAATATTCCTAAAATCCCGAAACCCCAGAAACATCTCCATATCTACCTTTTGATGTCTACTAAACTTGCTATTGCATGACACTGGAAACAACAGAATGCCCCTTATTTGGGAAAGGTTATTGAGATTATGTCTAATGTTAGAATGATGGAGGAAGCAGTTTGTATAACTAGAGGAACTATAGATCTACACACTGCTACATGGTCCCCATGGGATGCACTCCCACAAAAAGTAGTGTCCGACACCTGAATACGTAAAATCATTTACTGCCCCCCCTTTTTTCCTCCCCTTTTCCCTCTTTCTTGCTGTCTCTTCTTTACTCTATGAACTCTCTATATTCTTTCTTTTCTTTCTTCTTCCCCCTCAAGCACAATGAGGGGCGAACAGTGTTATTTGAAGTTTCTGCTTAGCAATATATATTGATGTGAACCAGTGTTGTTTCATTGTTTTCATAAGGATGTTTGTTTTCATGGAGCAATGGTTTGCAGCTCCTATAAGTTATTAATGAACTCTACCCACCAATAAGTCAGGGACAGAGACTGATAACAATATTTATGGAGGTCCACTAAATTGTATAATTTGTATTATTTGTTAAATAAGTGAGGTTCTTGACAACATACCAGACCCCCTTAGGAGTTCGGCGAATACATATGTTTATCACACTGTTTAATGATTACTCTGTACTATGAAAAGGACTATTTAAATACGTCTTGATTATGTTGTAACCTCAATAAAAATTACAAATAATAAAAAAAAAAAATGTACTGGCTATGGGCTAGATTACACAATGTTAGCAAATCATTAGCTATCACACCACTTGCTACAAATAATATCAATAGCTCTTCTAGCCAGAGGCTGTGGCTGTTTATAATTTTAATAGGATTTCCCAATCCATTGTAGCTAACATATAAAACAATGCTTGCTACAAATTTATAAGTTGTTGCCACATCTCTTTTGGCTACAGTGGATTCAAAACTTGTTCAAACTAGTTGAATGTTTGTGTTGGTAAACTATATAAAATTGCATTGTTTTTTAATATAAACATTATAACTTACATTAAAGGGACAGTCTAGTCCAAAACAAGCTTTCATTATTCAGATAGGGCATGTCATTTTAAACTATTTTCAACTTTACTTCTATCATCAATTTTGCTTTGTTCTCTTGGTATTCTTAGTTGAAAGCTAAACCTAGGAGGTTCATATGCTAATTTCTAAGCGCTTGAAGGCCGCCGCCTTTCATCTCAGGGCATTTTGACAGTTTTTCACCACTAGAGGGTGTTAGTTCATGTGTTTCATATAGATAACACTGTGCTCAAGCATGTGGAGTTCCTAGGAGCCAGCACTGATTGGTTAAAATGCAAGTCTGTCAAAAGAAATGAAATAAGGGGCAGTTTGGAGAGGCTTAGATACAAGATAATCACAGAGGTAAAAAGTGTATTAATAGAACTGTGTGCAAAACTAGGGAATGGGAAATAAAGAGATTATCTATCTTTTAAAACAATAAATATTCTGGTGTAGACTGTCCCTTTAATTAATCTTTCCTTCTGTATATATGTCAAGAAACCATTAAAGGACCAGAAAATACAGTAGATTTTCATAATCAACACAAATGCATAATAATAAGACAATGCAAAAGAACTTAATCTAAATGAGTAGTGATTTTTTTCTGACAAAATTCTAAGTTATGTCTATTTCCACTCCCCCTGTATCATGTGACAGCCATCAGCCAATCACAAATGCATATACATATATTCTGTGAATTCTTTTACATGCTCAGTAGGAGCTGGTGACTCAAAAAGTGTAAATATAAAAAGACTGTAAACATTTTGTTAATGGAAGTAAATTGGAACATTGCTTAAAATTGCATGCTCTATCTGAATAATTCAAGTTTAATTTTGACTTGAGTGTCCCTTTAAATATTAACAAAACCAAATTGTATTTATTTGATATATACTATAATGGAGTTAGTAGTAATACCGGATCATTGGTAAAATATACTTATGGTTTGAAAAGAATAGAATATATGAATACGTATATATTTATGTGATATGTGCATACATTCAGCTAGATTACGAGTCTTGCGTTAGGGTTAAAAAGCAGCGTTGAGAGGTCCCAAAGCTGTTTTTTAACGCCCGCTGGTATTACGAGTCTGGCAGGAACAGGTGTACCGCTCACTTTTCTTCCGTGACTCGAGCATATCGCAAATCCCTTTACGTCAATTGCGTATCTTATGTTTTCCATGGGATTTTCCTAACGCCGGTATTACGAGTCTTGGAAAAAGTGAGTGGTACAGCCTCTTCTGTTAAGACTCCTACCGCATTTTAAAGTCAGTAGTTAAGAGTTTTATGGGCTGACGCCGTAACATAAAACTCTTAACTAAAGTGCTACAAAGTACACTAACACCCATAAACTACCTATTAACCCCTAAACCGAGGCCCCCCCGCACATCACAAACAGTTAAATAAAATTTTAAACCCCTAATCTGCCGACCGGACATCGCAGCCACTGTAATAAATATATTAACCCCAAAACCGCCACACTCCTGCATCACAAACACTAGTTACATTTTATTAACCCCTAATTTGCCGTCCCAAACATTGCTGACACCAACCTACATTTATTAACCCCTAATCTGCCGCCCCCAATGTCGCCGCCACTATATTAAATGTATTAACGCCTAAACCTAACTCTAACCCTAACCCCTCCTAACTTAAATATAATTTAAAATAATCTGAAAAAAATTACTACAATTAAATAAATTATTCCTATTTAAAACTAAATACTTACCTATAAAATAAACCCTAAGCTAGCTACAATATAACTAATAGTTACATTGTAGCTATCTAAGGGTTTATTTTTATTTTACAGGCAACTTTGTATTTATTTTAACTAGGTACAATAGTTATTAAATAGTTATTAACTTTTTAATAACTTCCTAGTTAAAATAAAGACAAATTTACCTGTAAAATAAACCCTAACCTAAGTTACAATTACACCTAACACTACACTATAATTAAATTAATTACCTAACGGCTAGTTTAGAGTTTGGCGTTAGCCGTCAAAACCAGCGTTAGAGGCTCCTAACGCTGGGTTTGGGCTACCGCTGGTATTTAGAGTCAGTCAGGAAAGGGTCTAACGCTTACTTTGCAGCCGCGACTTTTCCATACCGCAGATCCCCCTACGCCATTTGCGTATCCTATCTTTTCAATGGGATCTTTCTAACGCTGGTATTTAGAGTTGTGGCTGAAGTGAGCGTTAGAAATCTAACGACAAAACTCTAGCCGCAGAAAAAAGTCAGGAGTTAAGAGCTTTCCGGGCTAAATCCCGGTTCATAAAGCTCTTAACTACTGGGCTCTAAAGTAAACTAACACCCATAAATTACCTATGTACCACTAAACCGAGGCCCCCCCACATCGCCGCCACTCTATTAAATTTTTTTAACCCCTAATCTGCCGACCGCACACAGCCGCAACCTACGTTATCCCTATGTACCCCTAATCTGCTGCCCCTAACACCGCCGACCCCTATATTATATTTATTAACCCCTAATCTGCCGCCACCAACGTCGCCGCTACCTACCTACACTTTTTAACCCCTAATCTGCCGACCGGAACTCACCGCTACTAAAATAAAGTTATTAACCCCTAATCCGCCTCACTCCCACAACAATAACCCTATAATAAATAGTATTAACCCCTAATCTGCACTCCCTAACATCGCCGACACCTAACTTCAAGTATTAACCCCAAATCTGCCAACTGAACCTCACCGCTACTATAATAAATGTATTAACCCCTAAAGCTAAGTCTAACCCTATCACTAACACCCCCCTAAGTTAAATATAATTTAAATCTAACAAAATAAATTAACTCTTATTAAATAAATTATTCCTATTTAAAGCTAAATACTTACCTGTAAAATAAACCCTAATATATCTACAATATAAATTATAATGATATTATAGCTATTTTAGGATTTATATTTATTTTACAGGTAACTTTGTATTTATTTTAACCAGGTACAATAGCTATTAAATAGTTAATAACTATTTAATAACTACCTAGTTAAAATAATTACAAAATTACCTGTAAAATAAATCCTAACCAAATTTACAATTAAACCTAACACTACACTATCAATAAATTAATTAAATAAAATACCTACAATTAAATCTAACACTACACTATCAATAAATTAATTACATGAAATACCTACAAATAAATACAATTAAATAAGCTAACTAAAGTACAAAAAAAAAAAAGCTAAGTTACAAAAAATAAAAAAATTAATTACAAACATAATAAAAATATTACAACAATTTAAGCTAATTACACCTACTCTAAGCCCCCTAATAAAATAACAAAGCCCCCCAAAATAAAAAAATGCCCTACCCTATTCTAAAATTAAAATAGAAAAGCTATTTTACCTTACCAGCCCTTAAAAGGGCCTTTTGCGGGGCATGCCCCAAAGAATTCAGCTCTTTGCCTGTAAAAAAAAACATACAATACCCCCCCCCAACATTACAACCCACCACCCCCAGGTATCACCGATCGGTCCAGGCTCCGAAGTCTTCATCCAAGCCCAAGCGGGGGCTGGAGATCCATCATCCGGCTGAAGTCTTCTATCAAGCGGCAAGAAGAAGTCCAGAGGAGGCTCCAAAGTCTTCATCCTATCCGGGCAGAAGAGGAGATCCGGACCGGCAACCATCTTCATCCAAGCGGCATCTTATGTCTTCATCCGATGACGAGCGGCTCCATCTTGAAGACCTCCGGCGCAGATCCATCCTCTTCTTCCCGACGTCCTAAGTCCGAATGAAGGTTCCTTTAAACGACGTCATCCAAGATGGCGTCCCTCGAATTCCGATTGGCTGATAGGATTCTATCAGCCAATCGGAATTAAGGTAGGGAACATCTGATTGGCTGATTGAATCAGCCAATCAGATTGAGCTCGCATTCTATTGGCTGTTCCGATCAGCCAATAGAATGCAAGCTCAATCTGATTGGCTGATTGGATCAGCCAATCGGATTGAACTTGAATCTGATTGGCTGATTCCATCAGCCAATCAGATTTTTCCTACCTTAATTCCGATTGGCTGATACAATCCTATCAGCCAATCGGAATTCGAGGTACGCCATCTTGGATGACTTTATTTAAAGGAACCTTCATTCGGACTTAGGATGTCGGAAGAAGAGGATGGATCCGTGCCGGAGGTCTTTAAGATGGAGCCGCTCGTCATCAGATGAAGATAGAAGATGCCGCTTGGATGAAGATGGTTGCCGGTCCGGATCTCCTCTTCTGCCCGGATAGGATGAAGACTTTGGAGCCTCTTCTGGACTTCTTCTTGCCGCTTGATAGAAGACTTCACCCGGATGATGGATCTCCAGCCCCCGCTTGGGCTTGGATGAAGACTTTGGAGCCTGGACCGATCGGTGATACCTGGCATGGTGAAGACAAGGTAGGAAGATCTTCAGGGGCTTAGTGTTAGGTTTATTTAAGGGGGTTTTGGGTTAGATTAGGTGTATGTGGGTGGTGGGTTGTAATATTGGGGGGGTATTGTATGTTTTTTTTTACAGGCAAAAGAGCGTAATTCTTTGGGGAATGCCCCGCAAAAGGCCCTTTTAAGGGCTGGTAAGGTAAAACAGCTTTTCTATTTTAATTTTAGAATAGGGTAGGTCATTTTTTTATTTTGGGGGGCTTTGTTATTTTATTAGGGGGCTTAGAGTAGGTGTAATTAGCTTAAAATTGTTGTAATATTTTTATTATGTTTGTAATTAATTTTTTTATTTTTTGTAACTTAGCTTTTGTTATTTTTTGTACTTTAGTTAGTTTATTTAACCCCTTAACGACACGAGTCGTACAGGGTACGTCGCACACAACCTGGTCTTTAAAGACCAGCGACGTACCCTGTACGACTTTGGGGATTAAAGCGGCTGGAAGCGATCCTGATCGCTTCCAGCCGCTTTACGGTTATTGCAGTGATGCCTCGATATCGAGGCATCCTGCAATAACATTTTTCCCCCATCCGATGCAGAGAGAGCCACTCTGTGGCCCTCTCTGCACCGGCATCGATGGCCGCAATCGTTGGTGGGTGGGAGCTGACCGTGGGAGGCGGGTGGGCGGCCATCGGTGACAAATTGAAGAGAGAGGGGGGCGGGATCGGGGTTGTTGGGCGCGCGCACAGGAGCGCACGCGTGCACGGGGGCCGGTGGGTGGGCGCGTGCACGGGAGGAAGCGGGTGGGAACCGCTACACTACAGCAAAATAATTATATAAGACTGGCAGTAATGGGGGATACAATCCCCAACAAAAATAAATCTAATGGATCTGGGAGCGGGTGGGGAAGCTACACTACAGAAAAAATGGAATTTTTTTTTAAAAAAAACCTCAAAAAAAACCCATTTGTATTTGCAAACAGGGTACTGGCAGACAGCTGCCAGTACCCAAGATGGCTCCCAGTAAGGTAGAGGTGGAGGGTTAGAGAGCTGTTTGGGGGGGGGATCAGGGAGGTTGGGGGCTAAGGGGGGATCCTACACAGCTGCATATGTAAATATGCTTTACAATTTTTTTTTACATTTTAAATATACCTTTTATTTTAGTACTGGCAGACTTTCTGCCAGTACTTAAGATGGCGGGGACAATTGTGGGATGGGGGAGGGAAGAGAGCTATTTGGGAGGGATCCTGGGGTGTGATGTGTCAGGTGGGAGGCTGATCTCTACGCTAAAGCTAAAATTAACCCTGCAAGCTCCCTACAAATGACCTAATTAACCCCTGCACTGCTGGGCATAATACATGTGTGGTGCGCAGCGGAATTTAGCGGCCTTATAATTACCAAAAAGCAACGCCAAAGTCATATATGTCTGCTATTTCTGAACAAAGGGGATCTCAGAGAAGCATTTACAATCATTTATGCCATACTTGCAAAAGTTGTTTGTAAATAATTTCAGTGAGAAACCTAAAATTGTGAAAAATGTTACGTTTTTTTTTAATTTGATCGCATTTAGCGGTGAAATGGTAGCATGAAATATACCAAGATGGGCCTAGATCAATACTTGGGGTTGTCTACTACACTACACTAAAGCTAAAATTAACCCTAGATGCTCCCTACATGCTCCCTAATTAACCCCTTCACTGCTGGGCATAATACACGTGTGATGTGCAGTGGCATTTAGCGGCCTTCTAATTACCAAAAAGCAACGCCAAAGTCATATATTTCTGCTATTTTTGAACAAAGGGGATCCCAGAGAAGCATTTACAACCATTTATGCCATAATTGCACAAGTTGTTTGTAAATAATTTCAGTGAGAAACCTAAAGTTTGTGAAAATATTTGGGAAAAAGTGAACAATTTTTTTTTATTTGATTGCATTTGGTGGTGAAATGGTGGCATGAAATATAACAAAATGGACCTAGATCAATACTTTGGGATGTCTTCTAAAAAAAAATATATA
The DNA here is from genome assembly GCF_027579735.1 of Bombina bombina. NCBI lineage: Eukaryota > Metazoa > Chordata > Amphibia > Anura > Bombinatoridae > Bombina > Bombina bombina. The sequence goes on from NC_069501.1 coordinate 406,765,008, forward strand.
CATATCAAGGGTTAATCAGGGATTCCTGGCAGATATCAGTGTCCCAATGTAACTAGCGCTAATTTTGAAAAAAAAAAAATGGTTTGGAAATAGCAAAGTGCTACTTGTATTTATGGCCCTATAACTTGTAAAAAAAAACAAAGAACATGTAAACATTGGGTATTTCTAAACTCAGGACAAAATTTAGAAACTATTTAGCATGGGTGTTTTTTGGTGGTTGTAGATGTGTAACAGATTGTGGGGGTCAAAGTTAGAAAAAGTGTGTTTTTTTCCATTTTTTTCCTAATATTTCATAAATTTTTTAAAGTAAATGATAAGATATGATGAAAATAATGGTATCTTTAGAAAGTCCATTTAATGGCGAGAAAAACGGTATATAATATGTATGGGTACAGTAAATGAGTAAGAGGAAAATTACAGCTAAACACAAACACTGCAGAAATGTAAAAATAGCCCTGGTCCTTCAGGGAAAGAAATTGAAAAATGGCCGTGTCCTTAAGGGGTTAATTGTATTTATTGAGGTCCGGTCGGCAGATTAGGGGTTAATACTTGAAGTTAGGTGTCAGCGATGTTAGGGAGGGCAGATTAGGGGTTAATACTATTTATTATAGGGTTAGTGAGGCAGATTAGTGGTTAATACATTTATTATAGTAGCAGTGAGGTGCGGTCGGCAGATTAGGGGTGAATTATTGTAGGTAGCTGGCGGTGACGTTGTGGGGGGCAGATTAGGGGTTAATAAATATAATATAGGGGTCAGCGGTGTTAGGGGCAGCAGATTAGGGGTACATAGGTATAATGTAGGTTGCGGCGGTGTACGGAGCGGCAGATTAGGGGTTAAAAAAAATATGCAGGGGTCAGCGATAGCGGGGGCGGTAGATTAGGGGTTAATAAGTGTAAGGCTAGGGGTGTTTAGACTCAGGGTACATGTTAGGGTGTTAGGTGCAGACTTAGGAAGTGTTTCCCCATAGGAAACAATGGGGGTGCGTTAAGAGCTGAAGAGAACAAAGATCCAAGAGCGCCAACAAAAAAGAGTCAAATAGACCTACTATTTAGAAATGCAGGGTAAAAAATAATAATAAATAAACACTATAGATTCCCAGGGTCTAATACTTAGTCATAAATATTGCACATATACATGTATAATTAATCCTGGAAAGAAGAAAGAATATATACTCTTACCAAGTTTATGTGCAACAAAGGTAGATATAAACTGATTATTTTGTAATGATAGTTCAGAAAAAAGTTCGCAATTTTCCTCCACACTGTCTTGCTGCTCCTTATATTCCACTGGTGTAAAGTCCGTGGTAGCAAAACTGAAAAGGATCCCTGTCAAAAGACACAAGAAAACAGGAGCGCAACTCCGTGCACCAAACAGTACACGGATGATCTAAGTGTAGATTTAAAACAATTTTAATGGTGATAATATATATACAAACATCCAAACAAATGATTCCAAACTCACATAGTAACCCTCAAACATATGAGGTATGTCAGCACACAAATAAGGCTGCTGGGCTTTTCCTCTCTCTCTCCAAGATTATTCGATAGCCAGCGGGTAAACCCTCTCATGGAAAACGGACCCTCTCTGCTCACAATGCGATAGACGCTGTACTGCAAATAGCCGGCTCCAGTCCAGGTCCTAACACAAACGTCAGAGTACGTCCTACGTAGCGTAAAGTGGGCGTGGCCTAACGCGTTTCGCGAGGCTCCTCCTCGCTTCGTCAGAGGCAAATGAGCTGAACGCTGCTTTTTTACAGGTGTTTTTTCAGCTCAAACTGCCCCATTGTTTTCTATGGGGGAATCGTGCACAAGCACGTTTTTGAAGCTGGCCGCGTCCGTAAGCACCGCTGGTATTGAAAGTTGCAATGGCGGTAAATATGCTCTACGCTCCCTTTTTGGAGCCTAACGCAACCCTTCTCTGAACTCTAAATACCAGCGGTATTTAAAAGGTGCGGGAGAAAAAAAGCCAGCATTAGCTACGCGGGTCGTTACCGACAAAACTCTAAATCTAGCCGTAAACTAACTACAATTAATAACAATTAAATTAAATAAACTAAAGTACGAAAAAAACAAAACACTAAATTACAGAAAATAATAAAATAATTACAAGAATTTTAAACTAATTACACCTAATCTAATCCCCCTGATAAAATAAAAAAGCCCCCCCAAAATAATAAAAATCCCTACCCTACACTAAATTACAAATTCCCCTTTAAAGGGCTTTTTTGTGGGGCATTGCCCCAAAGTAATCAGCTCTTTTACCTGTAAAAAAAATACAATACCCCCAACATTAAAACCCACCACCCACACACCCAACCCTACTCTAAAACCCACCAAATCCCCCCTTAATAAAACCTAACACTAACCCCTTGAAAATCACCCTACCTTGAGACGTCTTCACCCAACCGGGCAGAAGTGGTCCTCCAGATGGGCAGAAGTCTTCATCTGATCTGGGCAGAAGAGGACCTCCAGATGGGCAGAAGTCTTCATCCAGGCTGCATCTTCTATCTTCATCCACCCGGAGCGGAGCGGGTCCCTCTTCAAGCCATCCGACGTGGAGCATCCTCTTCCATCCGATGACTAACACTAAATGACGGTACCTTTAAGGGACGTCATCCAAGATGGCGTCCCTTCAATTCCGATTGGCTGATAAAATTCTATCAGCCAATCGGAATTAAGGTAGAAAAAATCCTATTGGCTGATGCAATCAGCCAATAGGATTGAAGTTCAATCCTATTGGCTGATCCAATCAGCCAATAGGATTGAGCTTGCATTCTATTGGCTGATTGGAACAGCCAATAGAATGCAAGCTCAATGCTATTGGCTGATTGGATCAGGCAATAGGATTTTTTCTACCTTAATTCCGATTGTTTGATAGAATTATATCAAAGAATAGGATAGAACACAACAGCGCCACCAATTAGTGGCTAAAATACCCAAAGAAAACAAATTTGTAACAAAAAAAGGATTTTTATTATTACTATATTTATATATGTCATAATACTATTCGCATAAATATATTAGCATAAATAATAAACAAGATTATGTTGTAAAAAACTAAAAGTAATCATAATGCCAGAAGTGATAAGTATATTCAGGTTGGCCAACCTTAAGTAAAATATAGAAATGGATAGAACACAGAAATGTCTAAAACACTGAACAGTGGTAAAAAAAATATGATTTCCAATATGAGGATATCTAAAGAGCAAGTTTTAAGAATATTATAATCAAGAGGACTTCATACCGTTCATAACGGTTTTTAAAAAACCTATAGCAAACTTGCATAAGAGAAACTTAATAATCGATTATAATCAAGAGGACTTCATACCGTTCATAACGGTTTTTAAAAAGCCTATAGCAAAGCCAATCGGAATTGAAGGGACACCATCCTGGATGACGTCACTTAAAGGTACCATCATTTAGTGTTAGTCATCGGATGGAAGAGGATGCTCCGCGTCGGATGGCTTGAAGATGGACCCGCTCCGCTCCTGATAGATGAAGATAGAAGATGCCGCCTAAATGAAGACTTCTGCCCGTCTGGAGGTCCTCTTCTGCCTGGATCGGATGAAGACTTTTGCCCGTCTGGAGGACCACTTCTGCCCGGTTGGGTGAAGACGTCTCAAGGTGATCTTCAAGGGGTTAGTGTTAGGTTTTATTAAGGGGGGATTGGGTGGGTTTTAGAGTAGGGTTGGGTGTGTGGGTGGTGGGTTGTAATGTTGGGGGGTATTGTATTTTTTTTTACAGGTAAAAGAGCTGATTACTTTGGGGCAATGCCCCGCAAAAAGCCCTTTTAAGGGCTATTTGTAATTTAGTGTAGGGTAGGGATTTTTATTATTTTGGGGGGCTTTTTTATTTTATTAGGGGGATTAGATTAAGTTTAATTAGTTTTAAATTCTTGTAATTATTTTATTATTTTCTGTATTTTAGTGTTTTTTTTTTCCGTACTTTAGTTTATTTAATTTAATTGTAATTAATTGTAGTTAGTTTAGGTAATTAATTTATAATAGTGTAGTGTTAGGTGTAATTGTAACTTAGGTTAGGATTTATTTTACAGGTATATTTGTATTTATTTTAACTAGGAAGTTATTAAATAGTTAATAACTATTTAATAACTTTTGTACCTAGTTAAAATAAATACAAAGTTGCTTGTAAAATAAAAATAAACCCTGAGATAGCTACAATGTAATTATTAGTTATATTGTAGCTAGCTTAGGGTTTATTTTATAGGTATTTAGTCTTAAATAGGAATAATTTAGTTAATAATAGTAATTTTATTTAGATTTATTTAAATTATATTTAAGTTAGGGGGGTGTTAGGGTTAGACTTAGATTTAGGGGTTAATAACTTTATTATAGTGGCGGCGACGTTGGCGGCGGCAGATTTGGGGTTAATAAGTGTAGTTAGGTGGCGGCAACATTGGGGGCGGCAGAGTAGGGATTAATAAATAAAAAGTAGGTGTCGGCGATGTTGGGGGCAGCAGATTAGGGGTTCATAGGGATAATGTAGGTGGCAGCGGTGTCCGGAGCGGCAGATTAGGGGTTAATAATATAATGCAGGTGTTGGCGATGTCGGGGGCACCAGATTAGGGGTTATTAAGTGTAAGATTAGGGTTGTTTATACTCGGGGTTCATGTTAGGGTGTTAGGTGTAGACATAAAAAGTATTTTCCCATAGGAATCAATGGGGCTGTGTTAGAAGCTAAACGCTGCTTTTTTGCAGGTTTTAGACTTTTTTTCAGCCGGCTCTCCCCCATTGATTAATATGGGGAAATCGTGCACAAGCACATTTAGCCACCTCACCGCTACCATAAGCAGCACTGGTATTACAGTGAGATGTGGAGCTAAATTTTGTTCTCCGCTCACTTTTCTGAGGCTAACGCCGGGTTTAAAAAAACCTGTAAATAATACCAGCGTTGTCTTAAGTGAGCGGTGAGAAGAAAATGCTTGTTAGCTCCGTACACCATTACCGACAAAAACTCGTAATCTAGACGATTATTTGTTAATTAATTTAAGATTTTTGATATTAGGAAAATTGTATTTATTCATACAATAAGAAGTTATTGCAAGTGCAACTGTCTTTTTTATAAATATAAATACATTCATTATTTCTTGTAACTTACAAAAAACAAGGGAAGGGGAAATCAATCTTATTTAAAACTGCTACAGCTACTTTACTCCTGTAGCTACCCCACTACAGCACATGGCTTTGTAGCAACTAAAGTTGGTGCTATGGTTACGTAAGCAAAATATGCGACTGTAGAGCCTTGAAACTACAAATCCCTATAACGTAGTAGAAGCGGTCACTACGTTTGACCACATGTACGTAAAAAGCGCAAGGGATTTTACCTACAAGTGTCATGTAATACATATGTAAAATTGATTTGCTACTTAAAGGGACATTTCGCTCAAAATTTTAATGAACATACAGGAATTACATCTTTGAATAGAAAATAGTTGCAATCTACAGTACATGTATTGACAAAAATGCTTCTAGTAAAAGTTATCACCGTTATAGTGTTTTCTCTGCACATGAATGTGAAGCATAACTAGATATTCTCAGCCCACCAGCACTTTAAGTACTGAAGCTGCTAAGAGAGACAGGGGGGCTTGTAATTATGTCATCAATTAACAGATTGGCGCTGATTTATCATTGCCCAAATGGGACCCAATGCTGCTGTTTCAGGCTTGCCGGAAACAGCAGTTAAGAAGCAATGGTCTTAAAACCGCTGCCTCTTAACTCATACGCCTCCTCTGAGACTGCGGTCGGCAATCCGCCTGATCGTGTACGATCGTGTTGATTGACACCCTCTGCTAACAGCCGATTGGCCATGAATCTGCAGGGGGTGGAATTTCACAAGCATTTCACCAGAACTGCTTGTGCAATGTTAAATTTTGACAGCGTATGCTGTCAGCATTCAGCAATGTGTGGTGAACAGGATCCGCTACAGCAGATCATGTCCGCCAGACATTGATAGATTGGGGGGTAGTTATCAAGCTGTCAACCTCAAATACGCTGGAATTCCGCAGCGTATTTGTGGCGAGGCTGATTCGCCTTAGTTATCAAAGGCTACAGACCGACAAAAGTAGAATTTTGTGACGTAAACTTCGATCCGCCGGACTCCGTCCGACACAGATCGATTCTTACATCACTCCAGATGTTCCGCACACAAGTACGGCACAATCTGACTACTTTTGCTAGTTATCAAAAAACTAGCAGGTACGCTCGGCACTTTTACGGCCCAGCGTACCTGGTTTTCAATCCGCCACCCTGGAGGCGGCGGATCCCATAGGAATCAATGGGAGTCTGACCATAGCGAAAGTACAAGTTCGCCGCTGACAGACATCCCATTGATTTCTATGGGAGCTGTCTACACCTAACACCCTAACATGTACCCCGAGTCTAAACACCTCTAATCTGTTCCCCCCTACACCGCCGCAACTAAATAAAATGATTAACCCCTAAACTGCCGCTCCCGGAGCCCACCGCAAGCTACTCTATACCTATTAACCCCTAAACCGCCGCTCCCTGACCCTGCCACAACTATAATAAGTGTATTAACCCCTAAACCGCCGCTCCCTGACCCTGCCGCAACCTATATTAAATTTATTAACCCCTATCCTGCCCCCCCTACACCGTCTCCACCTATAATAAATTTATTAACCCCTATCCTTCCCCCCCTACACCGTCGCCACCTATAATAAATTTATTAACCCCTATCCTGCCCCCCACTACACCGCCGCCACTGTAATAAAATTATTAACCCCTAAACCTAAGTCTAACCCTAACCCTAACACCCCCCTAACTTAAATATTAATTAAATAAATCTAAATAATATTTCTATTATTAACTAAGTTAATCCTATTTAAAACTAAATACTTACCTATAAAATAAACCCTAATATAGCTACAATATAAATAATAATTATATTGTAGCTATCTTAGGATTTATTTTTATTTTACAGGTACCTTTCAATTTATTTTAACTAGGTACAATAGTTATTAAATAGTTATTAACTATTTAATAGCTTACCTAGCTAAAATAAAGAGAAATGTACCTGTAAAATAAAAACTAACCTAAGTTACAATTACACCTAACACTACACTACACTTAAATAAATTATTCCTATTTAAAACTAAATACTTACCTGTAAAATAAACCCTAAGATAGCTACAATATAATTAATAATTACATTATAGCTATCTTAGGATTTATATTTATTTCACAGGTAACTTTGTATTTATTTTAGCTAGTTAGAATAGTTATTAAATAGTTATTAACTATTTAATAACTACCTAGCTAAAAGAAATACAAAATTACCTGTAAAATAAATCCTAACCTAAGTTACATTTAAACCTAACACTACACTATCATTAAATAAATTAAATAAACTACCTACAAATAACTACAATTAAATACAATTACATAAACTAACTAAAGTACAAAAAATAAAAAAGCTAAGTTACAAAAAATAAAAAAAAAGTTACAAACATTTAAAAAAATATTACAACAATTTTAAGCTACTTACACCTAATCTAAGCCCCCTAATAAAATAACAAACCCCCCAAAATAAAAAAATGCCCTACCCTATTCTACATTAAAAAAGTTCAAAGCTCTTTTACCTTACCAGCCCGTAAAAGGGCCTTTTGTTGGGGCATGCCCCAAAGAGTTCAGCTCTTTTGCCTGTAAAAGAAAAATACAACCCCCCCCAACATTAAAACCCACCACCCACATACCCCTAATCTAACCCAAACCCCCCTTAAAATAACCTAACACTAATCCCCTGAAGATCATCCTACCTTTAGTTGTCTTCACTCAGCCGAGCCACCGATGGAACTGAAGAGGACATCCGGACCGGCAGAAGTGATCATCCAAAGGGCGCTGAAGAAATCTTCCATCCGATGAAGTGATCCTCCAAGCGGCGCTGAAGAAATCTTCCATCCGGGCGAGGTCATCTTCCAAGAGGCGCTGAAGAAGTCTTCTATCCGGGCGAGGTCATCTTCGAGGCCGGGTCCTGAATCTTCATCCCGCCGACGCGGAACATCCTTCTTTCCCGACAGACTACCGACGAATGAAGGCTCCTTTAAGGGACGTCATCCAAGATGGCGTCCCTTCAATTCCGTTTGGCTGATAGGATTCTATCAGCCAATCGGAATTAAGGTAGGAAAAATCTGATTGGCTGATGGAATCAGCCAATCAGATTCAAGTTCAATCCGATTGGCTGATCCAATCAGCCAATCAGATTGAGCTTGCATTCTATTGGCTGATCGGAACAGCCAATAGAATGCGAGCTCAATCTGATTGGCTGATTGGATCAGCCAATCGGATTGAACTTGAATCTGATTGGCTGATTCCATCAGCCAATCAGATTTTTCCTACCTTAATTCCGATTGGCTGATAGCATCCTATCAGCCAATCGGAATTGAAGGGACGCCATCTTGGATGACGTCCCTTAAAGGAGCCTTCATTCGTCGGTAGTCCGTCGGGAAAGAAGGATGTTCCGCGTCGGCGGGATGAAGATTCAGGACCCGGCTTTCGAAGATGACCTCGCCCGGATAGAAGACTTCTTCAGCGCCTCTTGGAAGATGACCTCGCCCGGATGGAAGATTTCTTCAGCGCCGCTTGGAGGATCACTTCATTGGATGGAAGATTTCTTCAGTGCCCCTTGGATGATCACTTTTGCCGGTCCGGCAAATATTTTTTTAAATGTTTGTAACTTATTTTTTTTATTTTTTGTAACTTAGCTTTTTTTATTTTTTGTACTTTAGTTAGTTTATGTAATTGTATTTAATTGTAGTTATTTGTAGGTAGTTTATTTAATTTATTTAATGATAGTGTAGTGTTAGGTTTAATTGTAACTTAGGTTAGGATTTATTTTACAGGTAATTTTGTATGTCTTTTAGCTAGGTAGTTATTAAATAGTTAATAACTATTTAATAACTATTCTAACTAGCTAAAATAAATACAAAGTTACCTGTAAAATAAATATAAATCCTAAGATAGCTATAATGTAATTATTAATTATATTGTAGCTATCTTAGGGTTTATTTTACAGGTAAGCATTTAGTTTTAAATAGGAATAATTTATTTAAGTGTAGTGTAGTGTTAGGCGTAATTGTAACTTAGGTTAGTTTTTATTTTACAGGTACATTTCTCTTTATTTTAGCTAGGTAAGCTATTAAATAGTTAATAACTATTTAATAACTATTGTACCTAGTTAAAATAAATTGAAAGGTACCTGTAAAATAAAAATAAATCCTAAGATAGCTACAATATAATTATTATTTATATTGTAGCTATATTAGGGTTTATTTTATAGGTAAGTATTTAGTTTTAAATAGGATTAACTTAGTTAATAATAGAATTATTATTTAGATTTATTTAATTAATATTTAAGTTAGGGGGGTGTTAGGGTTAGGGTTAGACTTAGGTTTAGGGGTTAATAATTTTATTACAGTGGCGGCGGTGTAGTGGGGGGCAGGATAGGGTTTAATAAATTTATTAAAGGTGGCGACGGTGTAGGGGGGCAGGATAGGGGTTAATAAATTTAATATAGATTGCGGCGGGTTCAGGGAGCGGCGGTTTAGGGGTTAATACATTTATAAGACTTGCGGCAGGGTCTAGGAGCGGCGGTTTAGGGGTTAATACATTTATAAGACTTGCGGCAGGGTCTAGGAGCGGCGGTTTAGGGGTTAGTAACTTTATTTAGTTGCGGGGGGCTCCGGGGGCGCCGGTATAGGGGGTAGAACAGTGTAGTTTAGTGGGGTTGCTTAGTGACAGGCTAGCAAGAAAGCTGTCAAACAGCCGAAGAGCAGCGAGATCGGATGTGTGATAACTCTCACAGTCCGCTGCTCATCGCCCCGCAGCTTTTTGACATCTTTATTTGATAACTTAGGCATATTTTTTAAGGTCTGCGGCGGCGAAGGTAGGCGAGCTTAGGCGGGCGTATTGGGCCGGCGAAGGCAGGAAAGTTGACACGTTGATAACTACCCCCCCCATTGGCTCCATTGAGTCATTATCAGATGGCACAAGTACCTTATGCTCTCTGAGCAAGTGTTGTGTTTAAAATGCTGGTGCATGTAGCATACTTAAATACACTTTTAAAACAGCTATAGTTTTTATTAGAAGCATTTTTGTTAATACCTGTATACTGCAAAAATGCTTCTAATAAAAACAGAAATGCATCCATGTGGCTGGTAACCATAATGCCACCCGAGATCACTAAACTATACTTCCCCAAGCAAATTTTTATAACTGCCTCCCAGGTCCGGCTGGGAGCAATGTAATTGTACTACTAGGTTTTGTTTTCCAGTAACAACATGTTCATAAGAAAGTGACAAAGTAACCACAATATTATCCTGTTTCGTTATTTTGCAGCCTGGCCATTGGCAACAGGGACTACTCTCCTTTTGTTATTGCTGCACTTCTGATTTCTTGTCTCTTTTTTCTGGTAATGCTTGTTCTTATCTACAAAAAGTTTCAAAGGAGAAAAGGTAAGTTCCAACTTCCAATTTATAGATTTCAGTCTAGAGATAAATGTTTATCAAATTCAACGTAATAATTTATTAGATTAATGAATCATTAAAAGGATGTTAACTAATAAGCATTGCATTGTAAAAAAAAAAAGATTTTAAAATAATTTAACACTGACATTTTGTTAGCACAATTTACAAGTTTTTCTTTTTAGCCAGTTCAAGGACACACCATTTGAAAATCCTTGAGGAATACATGTTCCTGGTTTCTTTTGCTATGCTAACCAATCATTGTGTAGAATTTTGCAAGCTCAGGCAAATTTTACCATACTTAAATTTATGTAGTGGTTATCATTGAAGTGTGCAGAAGTACATTTCAATTTTGTATAGAAGCATGATCCTAATTATTTAAAGCTACACAGAAACTGCCAAAGCATAATCAGAATTTGTAAAATCACAATCCTAAATACCCTATTGACAGAAAGTGTAAAGTTTAAATGAAATAAACCTTTAAGGATCCAAAAATAAGTCTAAAGTAATATAAAATACAAAGTGTAAATGCAAACAAAACGCTCATGTGCACTGGGCTTGTCTCTTCTTCACATACACAAATGCATGGAACACCCCTTAGAGAAGTATAGCAAAATGTGCCTTTCTAGAATCTTCTGAGAGATCTCACAGTGCTGAAGGAATGTTTTAGATAATCTCATTTGAGCAGATAGATTTATGGGAGGCATCTCTCATCTCTCTGGGACCAGGTTCTGTCTTTTTTCTTTAAGAATTCAGAGAGTTCAGCCCTTGTGAAATCTACACTAAAATTTCTTTCCAAGATGGAGAAGCTTTGATCATCAGGGCCAAAGAGAGAGGAGTCCTGTGATAATTTGTTCCCAATATAACAAATAAATAAACTGTATTTTTTATCACTGAAACAATACAGTGATCATCTGCAGCATAAGCTGTAATATTTTTGGCAATAAAATGGTTAAATATAAAGTGCCCAAATGCCTATAGGTAATCACCCTGGGGTGTCTTGTTTCTATAAATATATTCTTTTACGTAGCAGTTTTGGAGTTGGTGACCGCTATTAAACTTTGAGTCCAAGCTTAAAACATTTTACAACCTGTGAGCGTAAAACTTATAATTTCATCTTTGGAATTACTTGGAACCCCAGGTTAATGAGGTATTCCTAAAATCAGGACAAAATCATTTATTTAAAAAAAGGTATTTTTCTTTAGCAGCACTAGTTTTGTAGAAATGATTTTAAAGATAACTGCTATTTCTTTCATGTAATTGGCAAGAGTCCATGAGCTAGTGACGTATGGGATATACAATCCTACCAGGAGGGACAAACTTTCCCAAACCTCAAAATACCTATAAATACACCCCTCACCACACCCACAATTCAGTTTTTACAAACTTTTCCTCCTATGGAGGTGGTGAAGTAAGTTTGTGCTAAGATTTCTACATTGATATGCGCTTCTCAGCATTTTGAATCCCGATTCCTCTCAGAGTACAGTGAATGTCAGAGATATGTGACGGGAGTATCACCTATTGAATGTAATGGTTTTCCTCACAGGAGATCTATTTCATAGGTTCTCTGTTATCGATCGTAGAGATTCATCTCCTACCTCCCTTTTCAGATCGCCAATATACTCTCATATTCCATTACCTCTACTAATAACCGTTTCAGTACTGGTTTGGCTATCTGCTATATTTGGATTCTAGATTGTAAGTTCCCATGGGAATTCTAGATTGTAAGTTCCCACAGGAATAGGGCCCTCGATTCCTCCTGTATGTGTTTGTAAATTCTGTCCTGTCTCTTAGTCTTAGAAGTTTTATACTATTGTTTTATTTAAATGATCTGTATCCATGGACAGCGCTGCGGAATATGATGGCGCTTCATAAATAAAGTATAATAATAATAATATGTGGATGGGTGTCTTTTGGTAAGTATGTTTTCATTACTTAAGACACTCTCAGCTATGGTTTGGCACTTTATGTATTTATATAAAGTTCTAAATATATGTATTGTACATATATTTGCCATGATTCAGGTTTTCAGTATATTTCCTTTTTGCAGACTGTCATTTTCATATCTGGGAAATGCATTTTTTAGGAAAAAATTATTTCTTACCTGGGGTATAGTCTTTTTTTCAATTGACTGTCATTTTAAATTCCCGGGCAGAATTAGGCTCGCGAGGGCGCAAAATGCTGAAGTATATTGCATCATTTTTGGCGCAAAATTTTTTGGCGCAAAGTTAGGTTTGATGACGCAAATTCGTCACTTCCGGCGTCTTAGTTGACGCTGAGTCCTTTCACAAGGTTGCTTCTTCAATGACGCGAGTGTGTCATTTCTGGATGTTGTTAGTGCCAAAAAATGTTTTTTTCTGTTTGTGTTGTGCGTCATTCTTGGCACCAACTATTTTCATTATTTTAAAACCCCATTCCTATATGCCTCTTGCCTTTTTTCTCTATCAGAGGGCTATGCTGTTTGCATTTTTTTCCCATTCCTGAAACTACCATATAAGGAAATTGATAATTTTGCTTTATATGTTGTTTTTTTCTCTTACATTTGCAAGATGTCTCAATCTGATCCTGTCTCAGAAATCACTGTTGGAACCCTGCTGCATGATAACAGTTCTACCAAAGCTAAGTGCAATTGTTGTAAACTTGTGGAGATTATATCTCCAACTGTGGTTTGTAATAGTTGTCAGATAATGTGTCCATCAGTAATATTACATTGCCTGTTGCTGTTCCTTCAACATCTAATGTACAAGATATACCTTGAATTTAAAAGAATGTATTGCTGATTCTATTTAGAAGGTTTTGTCTGCCATCCCGCCTTCTTATAAACGTAAAAGGTCTTTTAAAACTTCTCATAAAGATGATGAATTTTCAAATGACTGACAACATACTGAATTATCCTCCTCTGATGAGGATCTATCTGATTCAGAAGATCCTTCCTCAGATATTGACACTGACAAATCTACTTATTTATTTAAAATAGAGTATATTCATTCTTTGTTAAAAGAAGTGTTAATCACATTGGATATTGAGGAAACTAGTCCTCTTGACATTAAAACTAGTAAACGTTTAAATTATGTTTATAAACCTCCTGTGGTTACTCCAGAGGTTTTTCCACTTTCTGATGCTATTTCTGATATGATTTCTAAGGAATGGAATAGGCTTGGTACTCCTTTTATTCCTTCTTCAAGGTTTAAAAAATTGTATCCTTTGCCAGCAGTTACTTTGGAGTTTTGGGAAAAGATCCCCAAAGTTGATGGGGCTATCTCTACTCTTGCTAAACTTACTACTACTCTTTCATAGGGAAGACATTACTTCTTTTAAAGATCCTTTAGATAGGAAACTTGAATCTTAGGAAAGCCTATTTGTATTCGGGTCATCTTCTTAGGCCTGCAATTTCTTTGGTTGATGTTGCAGCTGCATCAACTTTTTGGTTGGAAAATTTAGCACAACAAGAATTGGATTCTGATCTGTCTAGCATTGTTCACTTGCTTCAACATGCTAATCATTTTATTTGTAATGCCTTTTTTGATATAATCAAAATTGATGTTAAATCTATGTCTTTAGCTATTTTAGCTAGAAGAGCTTTGTGGCTTAAATCTTGGAATGCTGACATGACTTCTAAGTCCAGATTGCTAACTCTTTCTTTCCAAGGTAATAAGTTATTTTGTTCTCAGTTGGATTCAATTATTCCAACTGTCACTGGAGGGAAGGGAGTTTTTTTGCCTCAGGATAAAAGACCTAAGGATAAATCTAAAGCTTCTAACCGTTTTTGTTCCTTTCGACAAAATAAGGAACAGAAACCTAATCCTTCCCCCAAGGAATTTGTTTCCAATTGGAAACCTTCTTCAAATTGGAATAAATCCAAGCCATTTAAGAAACCAAAGCCAGCCCCCAAGTCCGCATGAAGGTGCGGCCCTCATTCCAGCTCAGCTGGTATGGGGCAGATTAAGATTTTTCAAGGATGTTTGGATAAATTCTGTCCAAAATAAATGGATTCTGAGTATTGTCTCTCAGGGGTACTGAATAGGATTCAGATTAAGATCTCCTGTGAGAAGATATTTTCTCTCACGCATCCCAGCAAATCCAGTAAAGGCTCAGGCTTTCCTGAAGTGTGTTTTAGACCTGGAGTTTTCAGGGGTAATCATGCCAGTTCCGTTTCAGGAACAGGGTCTGGGGTTTTATTCAAATCTATTCTATGACCACTTCCATTAAGGCCGGACCTTCTGTCTCAAGGTCCGTTTTTCCATCAGGATCTCAAATCATTAAATTTGTATGGAAATTAAACGCCTACTGCTTAGTCATAGAGGTTTCTCTGACTCAGTGATTAATACTATGTTACAGGCTCGTAAAACTAATTCTAGAAAGATTTATTATCGAGTTTGGAAGACTTATATTTCATGGTGTTCTTCTCATAAATTCTCTTGGCATTCTTTCAGAATTCCTAGAATTTTATAGGTTCTTCAGGATGGTTTGGATAAGGGTTTGTCTGCAAGTTCCTTGAAGGGACACATCTCTGCTCTTTCTGTTTTATTTCACAGAAAGATTGCTAAACTTCCTGATATTCTCTGATTTGTACAGGCTTTGGTTCGTAACAAGCCTGTTATTAATTCAATCTCTCCTCCTTGGAGTCTTAATTTGGTTTTGAATGCTTTACAAGCTCCTCCTTTTGAGCCTATGCATTCTTTGGACATTAAACTACTTTATTGGAAAGTGTTGTTCCTTTTGGCATCTCTTCTGCTAGAAGAGTTTCTGAATTATCTGTTCTTTCTTCTGAATCTCCTTTTCTGATTTTTCATCAGGATAAAGCGGTTTTGCAGACTTCATTTAAATTCTTATAAATAAAAAAAGAGAGAAGCGCTCAACCTGGGAACGAACAATAGCATAATAGCTTGTTCTATGGCTTAATAGCTTGTTCTATGGCTAGTTACCACCCTAGAAGCAGCCTCTTTTTGCTCAATATGTGCCTTTCACAGAGAAGAACTTTCCTGTAGCATATCAGTCTGATCCTGACTTAACAGTGCAGTCCAGCCCCGAAATACCAGGCAATCCCTCTCTGAACGAGAGAAACAGCAAAACATTTTGGGAAGTCTCCCTAAGTGTGATGCGGGAATCCAGACGTGGACCCGTTGCTCAGTGCAATCCCTCTCTGAACAAGAGAAACAGCAAAACCCCAGACGTACGTTTCGGCCTATTGTGGGCCTCGTCAGTGAGGTGCAGCCATATCCCTCTAGGCACACTGAGCAACGGGTCTTCGTCTGGATTCCCGCATCACACTTAAGGAGACTTCCCTAAGTGTCATAATTTGCATAAATAAAAAAAGAGAGAAGCGCTCCACCTTGGAACGAACAATAGCATACTAGCTTGTTCTATGGCTAGTTACCACCCTAGAAGCAGCCTCTTTTTGCTCAATATGTGCCTTTCACAGAGAAGAACTTTCCTGTAGCATATCAGTCTGATCCTGACTTAACAGTGCAGTCCAGCCCCGAAATACCAGGCAATCCCTCTCTGAACGAGAGAAACAGCAAAACCCCAGACGTACGTTTCGGCCTATTGTGGGCCTCGTCAGTGAGGTGCAGCCATATCCCTCTAGGCACACTGAGCAACGGGTCCACGTCTGGATTCCTGCATCACACTTAGGGAGACTTCCATAAGTGTCATAATTTGCATAAATAAAAAAAAGAGATAAGCGCTCAACCTGGGAACGAACAATAGCATAATAGCTTGTTCTATGGCTAGTTACCACCCTAGAAGCAGCCTCTTTTTGCTCAATATGTGCCTTTCACAGAGAAGAACTTTCCTGTAGCATATCAGTCTGATCCTGACTTAACAGTGCAGTCCAGCCCCGAAATACCAGGCAATCCCTCTCTGAACGAGAGAAACAGCAAAACCCCAGACGTACGTTTCGGCCTATTGTGGGCCTCGTCAGTGAGGTGCAGCCATATCCCTCTAGGCACACTGAGCAACGGGTCCACGTCTGGATTCCCGCATCACACTTAGGGAGACTTCCCTAAGTGTCATAATTTGCATAAATAAAAAAAGAGAGAAGCGCTCAACCTCGGAACGAACAATAGCATAATAGCTTGTTCTATGTCTAGTTACCACCCTAGAAGCAGCCTCTTTTTGCTCAATATGTGCTTTTCACAGAGAAGAACTTTCCTGTAGCATATCAGTCTGATCCTGACTTAACAGTGCAGTCCAGCCCCGAAATACCAGGCAATCCCTCTCTGAACGAGAGAAACAGCAAAACCCCAGACGTACGTTTCGGCCTATTGTGGGCCTCGTCAGTGAGGTGCAGCCATATCCCTCTAGGCACACTGAGCAACGGGTCCACGTCTGGATTCCCGCATCACACTTAGGGAGACTTCCCTAAGTGTCATAATTTGCATAAATAAAAAAAGAGAGAAGCGCTCAACCTGGGAACGAACAATAGCATAATAGCTTGTTCTATGGCTAGTTACCACCCTAGAAGCAGCCTCTTTTTGCTCAATATGCGCCTTTCACAGAGAAGAACTTTCCTGTAGCATATCAGTCTGATCCTGACTTAACAGTGCAGTCCAGCCCCGAAATACCAGGCAATCCCTCTCTGAACAAGAGAAACAGCAAAACCCCAGACATACGTTTCGGCCTATTGTGGGCCTCGTCAGTGAGGTGCAGCCATATCCCTCTAGGCACACTGAGCAACGGGTCCACGTCTGGATTCCCGCATCACACTTAGGGAGACTTCCCTAAGTTTCATAATTTGCATAAATAAAAAAAGAGAGAAGCGCTCAACCTGGGAACGAACAATAGCATAATAGCTTGTTCTATGGCTAGTTACCACCCTAGAAGCAGCCTCTTTTTGCTCAATGTGTGCCTTTCACAGAGAAGAACTTTCCTGTAGCATATCAGTCTGATCCTGACTTAACAGTGCAGTCCAGCCCCGAAATACCAGGCAATCCCTCTCTGAACAAGAGAAACAGCAAAACCCCAGACGTACGTTTCGGCCTATTGTGGGCCTCGTCAGTGAGGTGCAGCCATATCCCTCTAGGCACACTGAGAAACGGGTCCACGTCTGGATTTCCGCATCACACTTAGGGAGACTTCCCTAAGTGTCATAATTTGCATAAATAAAAAAAGAGAGAAGCGCTCAACCTGGGAACGAACAATAGCATAATAGCTTGTTCTATGGCTAGTTACCGACCTAGAAGCAGCCTCTTTTTGCTCAATATGTGCCTTTCACAGAGAAGAACTTTCCTGTAGCATATCAGTCTGATCCTGACTTAACAGTGCAGTCCAGCCCCGAAATACCAGGCAATTACTATCTGAACGAGAGAAACAGCAAAACCCCAGACGTACGTTTCGGCCTATTGTGGGCCTCGTCAGTGAGGTGCAGCCATATCCCTCTAGGCACACTGAGCAATGGGTCCACGTCTGGATTCCCGCATCACACTTAGGGAGACTTCCCTAAGTGTCATAATTTGCATAAATAAAAAAAGAGAGAAGCGCTCCACCTGGGAACGAACAATAGCATACTAGCTTGTTCTATGGCTAGTTACCACCCTAGAAGCAGCCTCTTTTTGCTCAATATGTGCCTTTCACAGAGAAGAACTTTCCTGTAGCATATCAGTCTGATCCTGACTTAACAGTGCAGTCCAGCCCCGAAATACCAGGCAATCCCTCTCTGAACGAGAGAAACAGCAAAACCCCAGACGTACGTTTCGGCCTATTGTGGGCCTCGTCAGTGAGGTGCAGCCATATCCCTCTAGGCACACTGAGCAACGGGTCCACGTCTGGATTCCTGCATCACACTTAGAGAGACTTCCATAAGTGTCATAATTTGCATAAATAAAAAAAGAGAGAAGCGCTCAACCTGGGAACGAACAATAGCATAATAGCTTGTTCTATGGCTAGTTACCACCCTAGAAGCAGCCTCTTTTTGCTCAATATGTGCCTTTCACAGAGAAGAACTTTCCTGTAGCATATCAGTCTGATCCTGACTTAACAGTGCAGTCCAGCCCCGAAATACCAGGCAATCCCTCTCTGAACGAGAGAAACAGCAAAACCCCAGACGTACGTTTCGGCCTATTGTGGGCCTCGTCAGTGAGGTGCAGCCATATCCCTCTAGGCACACTGAGCAACGGGTCCACGTCTGGATTCCCGCATCACACTTAGGGAGACTTCCCTAAGTGTCATAATTTGCATAAATAAAAAAAGAGAGAAGCGCTCAACCTCGGAACGAACAATAGCATAATAGCTTGTTCTATGTCTAGTTACCACCCTAGAAGCAGCCTCTTTTTGCTCAATATGTGCTTTTCACAGAGAAGAACTTTCCTGTAGCATATCAGTCTGATCCTGACTTAACAGTGCAGTCCAGCCCCGAAATACCAGGCAATCCCTCTCTGAACGAGAGAAACAGCAAAACCCCAGACGTACGTTTCGGCCTATTATGGGCCTCGTCAGTGAGGTGCAGCCATATCCCTCTAGGCACACTGAGCAACGGGTCCACGTCTGGATTCCCGCATCACACTTAGGGAGACTTCCCTAAGTGTCATAATTTGCATAAATAAAAAAAGAGAGAAGCGCTCAACCTGGGAACGAACAATAGCATAATAGCTTGTTCTATGGCTAGTTACCACCCTAGAAGCAGCCTCTTTTTGCTCAATATGCGCCTTTCACAGAGAAGAACTTTCCTGTAGCATATCAGTCTGATCCTGACTTAACAGTGCAGTCCAGCCCCGAAATACCAGGCAATCCCTCTCTGAACAAGAGAAACAGCAAAACCCCAGACATACGTTTCGGCCTATTGTGGGCCTCGTCAGTGAGGTGCAGCCATATCCCTCTAGGCACACTGAGCAACCGGTCCACGTCTGGATTCCCGCATCACACTTAGGGAGACTTCCCTAAGTTTCATAATTTGCATAAATAAAAAAAGAGAGAAGCGCTCAACCTGGGAACGAACAATAGCATAATAGCTTGTTCTATGGCTAGTTACCACCCTAGAAGCAGCCTCTTTTTGCTCAATGTGTGCCTTTCACAGAGAAGAACTTTCCTGTAGCATATCAGTCTGATCCTGACTTAACAGTGCAGTCCAGCCCCGAAATACCAGGCAATCCCTCTCTGAACAAGAGAAACAGCAAAACCCCAGACGTACGTTTCGGCCTATTGTGGGCCTCGTCAGTGAGGTGCAGCCATATCCCTCTAGGCACACTGAGAAACGGGTCCACGTCTGGATTTCCGCATCACACTTAGGGAGACTTCCCTAAGTGTCATAATTTGCATAAATAAAAAAAGAGAGAAGCGCTCAACCTGGGAACGAACAATAGCATAATAGCTTGTTCTATGGCTAGTTACCACCCTAGAAGCAGCCTCTTTTTGCTCAATATGTGCCTTTCACAGAGAAGAACTTTCCTGTAGCATATCAGTCTGATCCTGACTTAACAGTGCAGTCCAGCCCCGAAATACCAGGCAATTACTATCTGAACGAGAGAAACAGCAAAACCCCAGACGTACGTTTCGGCCTATTGTGGGCCTCGTCAGTGAGGTGCAGCCATATCCCTCTAGGCACACTGAGCAATGGGTCCACGTCTGGATTCCCGCATCACACTTAGGGAGACTTCCCTAAGTGTCATAATTTGCATAAATAAAAAAAGAGAGAAGCGCTCCACCTGGGAACGAACAATAGCATACTAGCTTGTTCTATGGCTAGTTACCACCCTAGAAGCAGCCTCTTTTTGCTCAATATGTGCCTTTCACAGAGAAGAACTTTCCTGTAGCATATCAGTCTGATCCTGACTTAACAGTGCAGTCCAGCCCCGAAATACCAGGCAATCCCTCTCTGAACGAGAGAAACAGCAAAACCCCAGACGTACGTTTCGGCCTATTGTGGGCCTCGTCAGTGAGGTGCAGCCATATCCCTCTAGGCACACTGAGCAACGGGTCCACGTCTGGATTCCTGCATCACACTTAGAGAGACTTCCATAAGTGTCATAATTTGCATAAATAAAAAAAGAGAGAAGCGCTCAACCTGGGAACGAACAATAGCATAATAGCTTGTTCTATGGCTAGTTACCACCCTAGAAGCAGCCTCTTTTTGCTCAATATGTGCCTTTCACAGAGAAGAACTTTCCTGTAGCATATCAGTCTGATCCTGACTTAACAGTGCAGTCCAGCCCCGAAATACCAGGCAATCCCTCTCTGAACGAGAGAAACAGCAAAACCCCAGACGTACGTTTCGGCCTATTGTGGGCCTCGTCAGTGAGGTGCAGCCATATCCCTCTAGGCACACTGAGCAACGGGTCCACGTCTGGATTCCTGCATCACACTTAGGGAGACTTCCCTAAGTGTCATAATTTGCATAAATAAAAAAAGAGAGAAGCGCTCAACCTCAGAACGAACAATAGCATAATAGCTTGTTCTATGTCTAGTTACCACCCTAGAAGCAGCCTCTTTTTGCTCAATATGTGCCTTTCACAGAGAAGAACTTTCCTGTAGCATATCAGTCTGATCCTGACTTAACAGTGCAGTCCAGCCCCGAAATACCAGGCAATCCCACTCTGAACGAGAGAAACAGCAAAACATTTTGGGAAGTCTCCCTAAGTGTGATGCGGGAATCCAGACGTGGACCCGTTGCTCAGTGTACCTAGAGGGATATGGCTGCACCTCACTGACGAGGCCCACAATAGGCCGGAACGTACGTCTGGGGTTTTGCTGTTTCTCTCGTTCAGAGAAGAATTGCCTGGTATTTCGGGGCTGGACTGTACTGTGAAGTCAGGATCAGACTGATATACTTCAGGAAAGTTTTTCTCTGTGAAAGGCACATGTTGAGCACAAAGAGGCTGCTTCTTGGGTGGTAACTAGCCATAGAACAAGCTTTTATGCTATTGTTCGTTTCCAGGTTGAGCGCTTCTCTCTTTTTATTTATGCAAATTATGACATTTTGGGAAGTCTCCCTAAGTGTGATGCGGGAATCCAGACGTGGACCCGTTGCTCAGTGTGCCTAGAGGGATATGGCTGCACCTCACTGACGAGGCCCACAATAGGCTGAAACGTACGTCTGGGGTTTTGCTGTTTCTCTCGTTCAGAGAAGAATTGCCTGGTATTTCGGGGCTGGACTGTACTGTGAAGTCAGGATCAGACTGATATGCTTCAGGAAAGTTTTTCTCTGTGAAAGGCACATGTTGAGCAAAAAGAGGCTGCTTCTTGGGTGGTAACTAGCCATAGAACAAGCTATTATGCTATTGTTCGTTTCCAGGTTGAGCGCTTCTCTCTTTTTATTTATGCAAATTATGACATTTTGGGAAGTCTCCCTAAGTGTGATGCGGGAATCCAGACGTGGACCCGTTGCTCAGTGTGCCTAGAGGGATATGGCTGCACCTCACTGACGAGGCCCACAATAGGCCGAAACGTACGTCTGGGGTTTTGCTGTTTCTCTCGTTCAGAGAAGAATTGCCTGGTATTTCGGGGCTGGGCTGGACTGTACTGTGAAGTCAGGATCAGACTGATATGCTTCAGGAAAGGTTTTCTCTGTGAAAGGCACATGTTGAGCAAAAAGAGGCTGCTTCTTGGGTGGTAACTAACCATAGAACAAGCTATTATGCTATTGTTCGTTTCCAGGTTGAGCGCTTCTCTCTTTTTATTTATTCATTTAAATTCTTACCTAAGGTTGTGAATTCTAACAACATTAATAGAGAAATTGTTTTCCCGTTGTTGTGTCCTAATCCTAAGAATTCTTTGGAGGGATCCTTACATTCTTTGAATGTGGTAAGAGCTTTGAAATATTATGTTGACGCTACTAAAGATTTCAGGAAGACTTCTAGTCTATTTGTTATCTTTTCTGGTTCTAGGAAAGGTCAGAAGGCTTCTGCTGTTTCCTTGGCTTCGTGGATAAAGCTTTTGATTCATCAAGCTTATTGGAGTCGGGTCAAGCCCTGCCTCAGAGAATTACAGCTCATTCTACTAGATCAGTCTCCACATGGACTTTTAAGAATGAAGCTTCAGTTGATCAGATTTGCAAAGCAGCAACTTGGTCTTCTTTCCATACATTTACTAGATTCTACCGTTTTGATGTATTTGCTTCTTCAGAAGCAGTTTTTGGTAGAAAAGTTCTCCAGACAGCTGTTTTCAGTTTGATTCTTCTGCGCTTATGTTTTAAGTTTTTCTTTTAATTTATGAGAATAAACTTATATTTTGGGTTGTGGATTAATTTTGATCAGCAAAAAATGGCTGTTTTTATTTTATCCCTCCCTCTCTAATGACTCCTGTGTGGAGTTCCACATCTTGGGTATTGCTATCCCATATGTCACTAGCTCATGGACTCTTGCCAATTACATGAAAGAAAACATAATTTATGTAAGAACTTACCTGATAAATTAATTTCTTTCATATTGGAAAGAGTCCATGAGGCCCACCCTTTTTATGGTGGTTATGATTTTTTTGTATAAAGCACAATTATTTCCAAATTCCTTTGTTGATGCTTTTTACTCCTTTCTTTATCACCCCACTACTTGGCTATTCGTTAAACTGAATTGTGGGTGTGGTGAGGGGTGTATTTATAGGCATTTTGAGGTTTGGGAAACTTTGCCACTCCTGGTAGGATTGTATATCCCATACGTCACTAGCTCATGGACTCTTGCCAATATGAAAGAGATGAATTTATCAGGTAAGTTCTTACATAAATGATGTTTTTTTCACTTCTACCCCTATTTTCTAGTATTAAATTGATATTGTTATTTTACTTACGTATATAGGGTATCACAAGAATGCCCTGTTTGTTAAAACATCTATATAATATGTATGGGTTCACTTAACAAGAGAGCGGATAATTATGGTGAAACTAAAACTGAACAGAAATACCAAATTGCCTCTGCCATTAACACGTGGCAACTAGGAAAAACGTCAGTCCTTAAGGGGTTGTTTCTGCCGCAAAAAAAAGCTTTTTTTTATCAATAAAACTTTGTTTAAATATATAACTTAAAACATTTATTTCCATAGCATTTTGTTGTGTTTTGTTATGTAAACTATCTATATATATCTATATTATCTAATTTGCTTCATTCTTTTGATAGTCTTTGTTGAAAAGCATATCTAAATAGGCTCTGATTGCTGGCTGCACATACTGTAGATGCCTCATGTGACTGGCTCACCCATGTGCATTGCTATTTTTTCAACAAAGGATACCTAAAGAAAGAAGCACATTAAATAATAGAAGTAAATTGGAATGTTGTTTAAAATAGTGTTTTCTATCTGAATCATGAAAGAAAAATATTGGGTTTCATGACCCTTTAACGACCGAGGACGTGCAGGGTACGTCCTCAGAAAAAAGGCAGTTAACGCCTGAGGACGTACCCTGCACGTCCTCGGTGTGGAAAGCAGCTGGAAGCGATCCTGCTCGCTTCCAGCTGCTTTCCGGTTATTGCAGTGATGCCTCGATATGGAGGCATCCTGCAATAACCTTTTATGGCCATCCGATGCAGAGAGAGCCACTCTGTGGCCCTCTCTGCACCGGACATCGATGGCCGGTATCGTTGGTGGGTGGGAGCCGGTGTGGGAGGTGGGTGGCGGCCATCGATGGCCCTGGTTATGTGGAGGGGGGCGGGATCGTGGGCGGGTAAGTCCGGGGGCGCGCGCAGGCGCGCGCACGTGCACGAGGGGCGGGCGCGTGCACGGGGAGGGAGCGGGTGGGAACCGCTACACTACGGAAAAAATGTGTCCCAAAACAAAATAAAAGTGGGACAAAATTTAAATCTATAAAAAACCCTTAGGTGTGATTTAGGTCGTGGGGGGGTTGGGGGATTGAGCTACACTACAGAAAAAAAATAAAAAATAAATAAAAAATAAACATTTGATTGTTCAAACTGGGTACTGGCAGACAGCTGCCAGTACCCAAGATGGCCCCCAATAAGGCTGAGAGGGAGGCTTAGAGAGCTGTTTTGGGGGGGATCAGGGAGGTTGGGGGTTAGGGGGGATCCTAAACACAGCATATGTAAATATGCTTTTTTTTCTTAAAAAAAAAAAAAAAAAACACTTTTATTTTAGTACTGGCAGACTTTCTGCCAGTACTTAAGATGGCGGGGACAATTGTGGGGTGGGGTAGAGAAGGGAGCTGTTTGGGAGGGATCAGGGGGTGGGATGTGTCAGGTGGGAGGCTGATCTCTACACTAAAGCTAAAATTAACCCTGCAAGCTCCCTACAAACTACCTAATTAACCCCTTCACTGCTAGCCATAATACACGTGTGATGCGCAGCAGCATTTAGCGACTTTCTAATTACCATAAAGCAACGCCAAAGTCATATATGTCTGCTATTTCTGAACAAAGGGCATCCCAGAGAAGCATTTACAACCATTTGTGCCATAATTGCACAAGCTGTTTGTAAATAATTTCAGTGAGAAACCTAAAATTGTGAAAAAATTAACGTTTTTTTTTACTTTGATCGCATTTGGCGGTGAAATGGTGGCATGAAATATACCAAAATGGGCCTAGATCAATACTTGGGGTTGTCTACTACACTACACTAAAGCTAAAATTAACCCTAGAAGCTCCCTACATGCTCCCTAATTAACCCCTTCAATGCTGGGCATAATACACGTATTGTGCGCAGTGGCATTTAGCAGCCTTCTAATTACCAAAAAGCAAAGCCAAAGCCATATATGTCTGCTATTTCTGAACAAAGGGGATCCCAGAGAAGCATTTACAACCATTTATTCTATAATTGCATAAGTTGTTTGTAAATAATTTCAGTGAGAAACCTAAAGTTTGTGAAAAAATTTGTGAAAAAGTCAACAATTTTTTTTATTTGATCGCATTTGGCGGTGAAATAGTGGCATGAAATATACCAAAATGGGCCTAGATCAATACTTTGGGATGTCTTTGAAAAAAAAATATATACATGTCAATGGATATTCAGGGATTCCTGAAAGATATTAGTGTCCCAATGTAACTAGCGCTAATTTTGAAAAAAAGTGGTTTGGAAATAGCAAAGTGCTACTTGTATTTATGGCCCTATAACTTGCAAAAAAAGCAAAGAAGATGTAAACATTGGGTATTTCTAAACTCAGGACAAAATTTAGAAACTATTTAGCATGGGTGTTTTTTGGTGGTTGTAGATTTGTAACAGATTTTGGGGGTCAAAGTTAGAAAAAGTGTGTTTTTTTCCATTTTTTCTTCATATTTTATAATGTTTTTTATAGTAAATTATAAGATATGATGAAAATAATGGTATCTTTTGAAAGTCCATTTATTGGCGAGAAAAACGGTATATAATATGTGTGGGTACAGTAAATGAGTAAGAGGAAAATTACAGCTAAACACAAACACCGCAAAAATGTAAAAATAGCCTTGGTCCCAAACGGACAGAAAATGGAAAAGTGCTGCGGTCATTAAGGGGTTAAGGATGCTCTAGTTTGGGACATTGGGCGCTGTTTTGGTTGTGATCTAGCCCCAGATAACTTTGGGACTGATTAGTACCTGTGTAATAACATATTGGCTTGGTTCGCCATGCTCCATGCTCACATACCTCATTTGAGATTGGTGGTTAAATATTTTTTCATTTAAATTTTACTATAAATGCAGAAGGAAGACAGAACGCTCACACGACTAATCATAATGATGGTGTTGAAACACACCTAGTGGAAGAGGAAAATGTAGAAGTGAATGAAAGCACAATACTTTGTTTGACAGAAGATTCAGAGGAACCTGGAGAAACAGGTATGTGTCCCACATATTTAAAGCTAGTGTTCTATTGGTCAGTCTTTATTAAGGAGGAATATTGTGAATGACCTAAACCAAGGTCCTTACCACACCCTGTAACAAAGCCAGTGGTGTGACTGTTGGGTTTTGTTGATTTTCAACAGACTACTGCAACACATTATTTTCTATTTCTATTATACACATTTTGTTCACTACACCAGAACCTAATGGCCAGAGTCTCTAAAATTTGAGGGCATAGAGTGGAATATAACACCAGCCCTTGCATGGGTAAATCTCATTCAATTCTTTAAGAAGTTAATGGGGCCAATTTATCATAATGCGAGCGGACATGATATGATGTAGCGTATCATGTCAGCGGAGCGCAGAACATCGATAAATGCCGACAGCATACGCTGTCAGCATTTATCATTGCACAAGCAGTTCTGGTAAACTGCTTGTGCAATGCCGCCACCTGCAGATTTGCGGCCGCTAGCAGGGGGTGTCAATCACCCCGATTGTATTCGATCGGGTTGATTTCTGTCCGCTGCCTCAGAGCAGGCGGACAAGTTATGGAGCAGCGGTCTTTAGACCGCAGCTTCATAACTTCTGTTTCCGGCGAGCCTGAAGGCTTGAGTGGAAACAGGGGCATCAAGCTCCATTCAGAGCTTGATAATTCGGCCCCAATGAATCAAGAAGTGCCAGGTGTTGCAAGATATCACCTATAGAAAGTAATTAAGCTCTCTGGAATGGGAATCTTATCAGGCAGAGCAAATGGGACAATGAGCAGCCAGCACAAATAGCAGAATTTATTTTTAAGTAAATACAAATGAACCTGGGGTGTTTTCAGCATTCTTTAACTTGTATTTATTTATAGTTTCACATACATATCTATTTGTACATTTAGCGAGATAAAATGTAACACAGAGGTTGATCACAAACAAGTACACATACAGCGATTTCGGCTCAAAGAAAACCCTTATTCCTAAAGTGGAGCCAAAACATTCTTGGTGATCATAATCCATTTTTAAAAGACTTTTCAACAACTTTTCAAGACCACCTCAAGGCACTTGATAAAGTCCCAAAATGGTAATTTTTGCCTTTTGCACATCTTTGCAAGTATTCCAAGAATTTGGAATCATTCTATTAGATTGCACATATGCAAGACACCCTGAAGTGGCCATAGGATACATTTTAAAGGTGTATTTCTATA
Organism: Bombina bombina; assembly: GCF_027579735.1. Lineage (NCBI taxonomy): Eukaryota > Metazoa > Chordata > Amphibia > Anura > Bombinatoridae > Bombina > Bombina bombina. The sequence goes on from NC_069501.1 coordinate 406,792,378, forward strand.
CATGGTATTGATTCATTAAACCTCTATTCATTGCTATTGTATAGTCTGTCTGCAATGGGCATGACACTCATTTACATATGTATATGTACTAAGTTTGTGATATCCTGTACATCTATGGAAACCTGCAGGAAAAGTGATTTCAGGGTCCCAAGTTATAGAAATGGCATGGAACAATCTCTTTATGTTAATGTTTGTTTCTAAGTCACACTCACATTGTCATGATTGTCACTGTAGTACTGGCATTTTTATAAACAGGCTTTTTAAATGGGATGGCACAATTGTGAGTTCAAAAGTAATCTATTACAATCAGATTTCATCCTTGCCACTGCTAAACCACCTGAATGCCATTTTCATGTAGGCATGATGGGCACACTGGGCATAATTGCTCATTGTTTGTTTTTTTACAGTATTGCTGTAAAAGGTGAAACGTGTCCATAGCAATATTGTATCTACAAAGAAGATTGCACATTTGAGAATGTATTTTTACAAGGAAACGCACCTAGATGAATGGGCTTTCAAATGAGATTGTGCCTTCATGAATGCAAGGTCCAAACATGTTAATTATGTTTTACAGTTCAGTAATGTAGACACATGCACTGTAAAATGCACAATACTTTAAAAATATTAAAAGTGAGAATGTAGTTATTAAGCATTCATGCCCAGTGTGCTATTTATGACTACATGCAAATAACATTCAGATGGTTTAGCTATCATAAAGATGTATTTGGATTACAATAGGTTAATCTCACACATGTAAATGAGCATTTTCCTTAGACAGTGAACAAAGGGGTTAATTAAAATATCTTTCCTGTAATCTTAAGAGGTGTGAGAGGGTTATTGTATGTCAGTTTTGGGTGCCCTCCAAGTTTCTATCCTGATAACAAGTAGTTAACGGGAACTGAAAACCTAACATTTTTCTTTTCTGATTCAGATAGAGCATGTGATTTTAAACAACATTCTAATTTACTTCTATTATAAAAAAAATGTCATTCTATTGATATCTTTTGTTGAAAAGAAGGGATGTATGCTAAGAAGCCTGCCCATTCCTGGAGCACTATATGACAGCAGTTTTGCAAGAATGCTATTCATTTGCAAGAACACTAGATGGCAGCACTATTTCCTGCTATGTAGTGTTCCAGATGCCTACCTGAGTATCTTTTCAACAAAGAAAGTGTTATGCTCTGTCTGAATCACAAACAAAAATGTTTGGGTTTCATATCCTTTTAACAAATTAAATTAAAAGGTCTTTTCAGGAACTTTTCTAGAGAAAACACGTTTACAGCTGAGGGATTTTAATGCATGGATCCATTTAGTATTTTAATCTCTCAAAAAACACACTGACCAATACGGACGGTAAACAAAAAGTCAGGCAGATACATATAAAAGAGCTTCAGACACATCTGTGGCCCTCTCCAGTAATACCCAATTGCCAAAGCTGTGAGACTCATTTAAAAATAGAATACTAAAGTACACTGTGACTCTGGTACTACTTATTTTTAGAAAATATTTTGTACATAAAATGTTTTTTTTCCTGTTTCCTAAGCAATATATGCAGCTTTCAAGCAAGGGTGTAACTACAGGGGTCTCAGAGGTCTCTGGGGTCTCTGGGGGGGGGGGGGGGCATCTTGCCCTGCAGTCTCACAGTTTACAGAAAGTGTAATGTTCTGCCTTTGCAATATGGTGGCAGAGTTTCCAAGATGGCAACCACAGTGTTGCTATACAGAAGAACCTTCCACCATATCTGTACAGAAAACCTGAGTAATTACATCTGGTGCAGATTAACTAAAAGGGGCAAATGGTCACAATCACAGAGAAGCAGCTACTGTTTTCCTATATGGCTCTTGCCTCAGCTTATTGCAAATCACCTTACTGTATCTCACCTACCAATTACACGTCCAGTATCCCACCCACACATTCCATATTGTCTGCAGCACATAATACCTCAGCCCTACCCTCATTATCTAAAACCATGCAATGCTTAGCACACTTACCATCCCCTGATTTGCACCCACCTGACTCAAATAACAGAACTAACAATTTGCACCCCCCCCCCACCACCACCACCACAAAAAAATGACAATTTTCTTTCAAAAAGTGTCTGCCATGCATAATAAAGTGGTGTATTTAAAGGGGGTTTCAATTTACTTCTATTATCAAATTTGCTTTGTCCCCATTGTATTCTGTGTTGAAGAGATACCTAGGTAGGCATCTGGAGCACTACATGACAGGAAATAGTGCTGCCCTCTAGTGCTCTTACAAATGGATAACAGTCTTGCAAAACCACTGCCATAAAGTGCTCCAGAAATGGGCTGGTATCTAAACATACATCTTTACTTTTCAACAAAAGATACCAAGAGAATTAATAAAAATTGATAATAGAAGTCAATTAGAAAGTTGTTTACTATTGCATGCTCTATCTGAATCATGAATGAAGAATTTTGGGTTTCATGTCCCTTTAAGCGTGTTAAAAATATGTGTTTTGCATAAAGAAAATATTAACTAAAAGATTCTATCCGTTGCAAGCTTCCTTCTAATGCTCACTGGCTGATAGAGCTCTGTTGATGAAGAGGATCACGTCTGTGCAAGTTTTACAAGAAAACTTGGTTTATTCAGAATAGGATTATAAAAGATGAAATGACATTTTTTAGCTATAAAGGAAAAAAACCACAACAATATAATTTCTATTTCAATTATTAGATATAGGATACCCTTACATTGTTGAGTGATGTCGTGTATTTTACAGCAGTATCTTAATTAAAAGCTTGCATAAATCCTCATTAAAATCCACGTAATAACTCACTGGCTATACGAAAGGGCTCAATAGCTTAAAGGGACAGTCTACTCCAGATTTTATTGTTTAAAAAGATAGATAATCCCTTTATTACCAATTCCTCTGTTTTTCATAATCAACACTGTTATATTAACATACTTTTTACCTCTGTGCTTACCCTGAATATAAGCCTCTGCAGACGGCCCCCTTGACAGACTTGCATTTTAGCCAATTAGTGCTGATTTCATGGGAGTGAGCACACTTTTATCTATATGGCCCACATGAACTAGAGCTGTCTAACTGTGAAAAACTGTCACAATAAGAGGCAGCCTTCAAGAGCTTAGAAATTATCATATGAGCCTACCTAGTGTTAGCCTTCAACAAAGAATACCAAGAAAACAAACACCTAGATTACAAGTTTTGCGTTATGGTGCAGTACGGCTATACAGCTGAAAAATTGTCCATTGTGCGTGGAATGGCAGGTAACGCATATTACAAGTCACGGCTGTAAAAAAAATGACCTTTGAGTGCTGGATTTTCCATAGGGCCGTATTACAGGTTGTGCGGTCCGGCTAAAATGCTTGCGTTACAGCCTATACTGCCGTGAGCCATTCCACGATCTGAGACCAGTAGTTATGGATTTTGTGAAACAAAAATGTTTCACAAAGCTTATAACTAAAATGTTACAAAGTACACTAACACCCATAAACTAACTATTACCCACTAAACCGCCACCCTCCCGCATCGCAAATACTACATTACACCTATCAACCCCTAAAACTCCAGCCCCCCACATCGCAACTAATAAACTAAACCTTTTAACCCCTAAACTGCCAGCCCCTCACATCGTAACTAATAAACTAAGCCTATTAACCCCTAAACCGTCAGCCCCCCACATCGTAACTAATAAACTAAACCTATTAACCCCTAAACCACCAGCCCCTCACATCATAACTAATAAACTAAGCCTATTAACCCCTAAACCGTCAGCCCCCCACATCGTAACTAATAAACTAAACCTATTAACCCCTAAACTGCCAGTCCCCCACATCGCAAAAACATAAATTAAACTATTTACCCCTTAACCTAACACCCCCCTAACTTTAAATTAAAAGTTACAATATAACTATCTTAAAATACATACAGCTAGATTACAAGTTTTGTCGGTAAAAACTTGCGTTGCTAACGAGCCTTTTTTTTCCAGCGTTCACTTTAAACAACACTGGTATTAAAAGTTTTCTGAATGGCTGCGTTAGCCTCAGAAAAGTGAGCGTTGAGCAAATTTAGCGCCACTTCTACCTTTAATACCAGCGTTGCTTACGGTAGCGGTAAACTGGCAAAACGTGCTCGTGCAAGATTTCCCCATAGGATACAATGGGGCTGAGCTGGCTGAAAAAAAAACAAACACCTGCAAAAAAGCAGCGTTCATCTCCTAATGCAGCCCCATTGTTTCCTATGGGAAAATACTTTCTAAGTCTACACCTAACACCCTAACATGAACCCCGAGTCTAAACACCCCTAACCTTACACTTATTAACCCCTAATCTGCCTCCCCCGACATCCTCGACACATGCATTATATTATTAACCCCTAATCTGCCGCTCCGGACACCGCCGCCACCTACATTATACCTATGAATTTCCTAATCTGCTGCCCCTAACATCGCCGACACCTACATTATATTTATTAACCCCTAATCTGCTGCTCCCAACGTCGCCGCCACCTAACTACAATTATTAACCCCTAATCTGCCGCCGCTACTATATTAAAGTATTAACCCCTAAACCTAAGTCTAACCCTAACACCCCCTAACTTAAATCTATTTTTAATAAATCTAAATAAAATTACTATAATTAAATAAATTATTCCTATTTAAAACTAAATACTTACCTATAAAATAAACCCTAATACAGCTACAATATAACTAATAGTTACATTGTAGCTATTTTAGAATTTATTTTTATTTTACAGGCAACTTTGTATTTATTTAAACTAGGCACAATAGTTATTAAATAGTTATTAACTATTTAATAACTACCTATCTAAAATAAATTCAAAAGTACCTGTAAAATAAACCCTAACCTAAGTTACAATTACACCTGACACTACTCTATAATTAAATTAATTACCTAAACTACCTACAATTAAATACAATTAAATTAAATAAACTAAATTACGGAAAAACCCCCCCACTAAATTACAGAAAATAAAAAAGAAATTACAATATTTTAAACTAATTAAACCTAATCTAATCCCCCTAATAAAATAAAAAAGCCCCCAAAAATAATAAAATTCCCTACCCTACACTAAATTACAAATAGCCCTTAAAAGGGCCTTTTGTGGGGCATTGCCCCAAAGTAATCAGCTCTTTTACCTGTAAAAAAAAAAGAAATACAATACCCCCCCAACATTACAACCCACCACCCACACACCCCTTCTCTAAAACCCACCCGATCCCCCCTTAAAAAACCTAACACTACCCCATTGAAGATCACCCTACATTGAGCCGTCTTCACCCAGCCGGGCACCACTGGTCATCCGATGGGGCAGAAGAGGACATCCAGACTGGCAGAAGTCTTCATCCTATCCGGGCAGAAGAGGACATCCGGACCGGAAGACATCTTCATCCAAGCGGCATCTTCTATCTTCATCCATCCGACGAGGAACGGCTCCATCTTGAAGACCTCCGGTGCGGAACATCCTTCTTGGCCGACAGACTAATGACGAATGAATATTCCTTTAAATGACGTCATCCAAGATGGCGTCCCTCGAATTCCGATTGGCCGATCAGCTAATCGGAATTAAGGTAGGAAAAATCTGATTGGTTGATTTAATCAGACAATCAGATTGAACTTCAATCCAATTGGCTGATTAAATCAACCAATCAGATTTTTCCTAACTTAATTCCGATTGGCCAATCGGAATTTAAGGGACGCCATCTTTAAAGGAATATTCATTCGTCGTTAGTCCATCGTCCGGAGGTCTTCAAGATGGAGCTGTTCCTCATCGGATGGATGAAGATAGAAGATGCCGCTTGGATGAAGATGTCTTCCGGTCCGGATGTCCTCTTCTGCCCGGATAGGATGAAGACTTCTGTCGGTCCGGATGTCCTCTTCTGCCCTATCTGATGACCAGTGGTGCCTGGCTGGGTGAAGACGGCTCAAGGTAGGGTGATCTTCAATGGGGTAGTGTTAGTTTTTTTTAAGGGGGGATCGGTTGGGTTTTAGAGTAGGGGTGTGTGGGTGGTGGGTTGTAATGTTGGGGGGGTATTGTATTTCTTTTTTTTACAGGTAAAAGAGCTGATTACTTTGGGGCAATGCCCCACAAAAAGCCCTTTTAAGGGCTGGTAAAAGAGCTGATTACTTTGGGGCAATGCCCCACAAAAGGCCCTTTTAAGGGCTATTTGTAATTTAGTGTAGGGTAGGGAATTTTATTATTTTGGGGTGCTTTTTATTTTATTAGGGGGATTAGAATAGGTGTAATAAGTTTAAAATATTATGTAATTTCTTTTTTATTTTCTGTAATTTAGTGGGGTTTTTTTTTCGTAATTTAGTTTATTTAATTTAATTGTATTTAATTGTAGGTAGTTTAGGTAATTAATTTAATTATAGAGTAGTGTTAGGTGTAATTATAAATTAGGTTAGGGTTTATTTTACAGGTACTTTTGAATTTATTTTAGCTAGGTAGTTATTAAATAGTTAATAACTATTTAATAACTATTGTGCCTAGTTAAAAAAAAAATACAAAGTTGCCTGTAAAATAAAAATAAACCCTAAAATAGCTACAATGTAACTATTAGTTATATTGTAGCTATATTAGGGTTTATTTTATAGGTAAGTATTTAGTTTTAAATAGGAATAATTTATTTAAATATAGTAATTTTATTTAGATTTATTAAAAATTGATTTAAGTTAGGGGGTGTTAGGGTACAACTTAAGTTTAAGGGTTAATACATTTAATATAATGGCGGTGACGTTGGGGGCGGCAGATTAGGGGTTAATAATTGTAGTTAGGTGGTGGCGACGTTAGGGATGGCAGATTAGGGGTTAATAACAAATTTTATAGTGTTTGCGGGAGTGCGGCGGTTTAGGGGTTAATACATTTATTATAGTGGCGGCGATGTCCGGTCGGCAGATTAGGGGTTAATAATTGTAGTTAGGTGGTGGCGACGTTGGGGGCGGCCGATTAGGGTTTAATAAATATAATGTAGGTGTCGGTGATGTTAGGGGCAGCAGATTAGGGGTTCATAGGTATAATGTAGGTGGCGGTGATGTCTAGTTGGCAGATAAGGGGTTAATAATGTTTATTATAGTGTTTGCGATGTGGGGGGCCTCGGTTTTGGGGTTAATAGGTAGTTTATGGGTGTTAGTGTACTTTGTAGCACTTTAGTTAAGAGCTTTATGTTTCAGCGTTAGCCCATAAAACTCTTAACTACTGGCTTTTATATGTGGTAGGAGTCTTGGAGGTAGAGACTGTACCGCTCACTTCTTCTAAGACTTGTAATACCAGCGTTAGCAAAATCCCATTAAAAAGATAGGATACGCAATTGACGTAAGGGGATTTGCGGTATGGAAAAGTTGCGGAAGAAAAATGAGCGGTACACCTGTACCTGACAAACTTGTAATACCAGCGGGCGTTAAAAAGCAGCATTAGGACCCCTTAAAGCTGCTTTTTATGTCTAACGCCAAACTCGTAATCTAGCCGATATAAATTTACCTGTGAAATAAAAAAAATCCTAAAATTAAACTATAAATTAACCTAACATAACTATTCTAATAAAATAAAATAAACTACCAATTAAAAATGCTAAATTACGTGATTAAAAAACCTAACACTACGAAAAAATAAAAACCTAAATTACAAATTTAAATAAAGCTAATACTACGAAAAAAATAAAAAAATCTAACATTACAAAAAAATGCTAACATTACAAAAAAACACACAGATTACAAAAATATAAAAAACCGAAATTATCCAAAATAATAAAAATTACATCTAATATAATAGCCCTATAAAAACAAAAAAGCCCCCAAAATAAAAAACACCCCCTAACCTAACAATAAACTACCAATAGCCCTTAAAAGAGCCTTTTGTAGGACATTATCCTAAGTTAAACAGCTCTGTTACCTAAAAAATTACAAAGTCCCCCATAAAAGTAAAACCCCCCACCCAATCAACCCGCCAAAATAAAAAACCTAAGTCTAAAAAAATCCTAAACTACTCATTGCCCCTAAAGGGGCATTTGTATGGGCATTGCCCTTAAAAGGTCATTCAGCTCTTTTACTGCCCTTAAAATGGCATTCAGCTCTTTTTTTTTTTTAATAACTTTATTTATAAGTAGTGAGGACAAAATGATCCACCATATACATGACAAGTTTAACAATAAGAAATCCCAAAGCACTTGTATGATTCGCCAAGTCCATCTTAGTGACTGATGAAATAAAGGAAGATTTCCTCCTGCAGAGGCAGGGAATCAAACCGTCCACACAATTTTCATTTTTTTTCCAGGTAAACAACCAAAAAAAAAAAAAAAAAAAAAAAACAAAGAAAAAAAACCAAAACAAAAATATTAACAGACAGTTCACAAAGAATAACATTAGCACTTACCCGGGCCCTCCGACTCGCCCCCCACGCATTCAGCTCTTTTACTGCCCATCAAAACCCTAATCGGAAAAAACCCCAACCCAAAAAAAAAAAAAAAAACTAACACTAACCCAAGAAAATCTACTCATGGTTCAAAAAGTTTGAAGATCCATCTTCATCCAGGCGGCAACTTTATTAGAAAGCTGTTTAAAATCACATGCCCTATCTGAAGTATGAAAGTTACATCTTGACTAGACTGTCCCTTTAATATAGCAAAGAAGAACAGGACAACTGAAATTTTAATGCAGCCCCTTAACATTGTGCTGGCATTTCCCCCCAGTATTAATTACTGTATTTGTAATCTAGCTGATATTTTAAAGCATTAATGTCAAAATTGATGACATACCCTTGTGTTTTCATAACATCAATTCTCATTATTGCAGAGGTATGAAAATGGACCTTGTGTACACAAGTGTGGATTTCAACTTAATGGAAGACGTACAACCAGCCTCACAGTACATTAGAAGATGTATGATACGTTAGAACAACTAGCCTGTTTGAACAATGACTAAAACCTTGAAGAGCTGTTCTATTGGTTTTCCCCTGAACTGTTACTCTGCTGGATTTCCTTTATTGCTGATACCCGTCTGTTCCTGCTCTTTCTATTGGTTCACCCCTGAACTGCATTACTGCTGGATTGCCTTTCTGTTGCCGGACTCAGCCTGTCTTGACCATTCTCTGTCTTCTTCTTATTGCCCTGAAGGACTACATTGTCTACTGCGAGTACTGCTTACCTCATTTCACTAACTTACTCTGTTTTGGGATATTTCCTATTATTCCACTTGATGCCGGGATAAGAAGACTACTGGCCAAGTTTGTTCTGATAGAGAGATATCTCACGAGCATTACAACCAGTACTTGAGACTTAGGGATCAATTTATTAAGGTGTGGACGGACACAATACGCTGTATCGTATCATGTCCGCCGCACATCGATAAATGCCGACAGCATAGCGTATCCAATTGGGCTGATTGCTGTCCGCCACCTCAGAGGTGGCGGACGAGTTAAGTAGCAGCGGTCTTAGGACCGCTGCTTCTTAACTTCCGCTTCAGGCGGACCTGAAGCGGAGTGGGTCAGAAGCAGCATCCGCTGCTTCATAAATCGACCCCTTAAACTCATAGGCCTATTCTGAGCCTGCAACTCTCAGATGCTGCATGATTTATAACTAGGAATCAGTCCCAGAGACACTAATAGGCCTTGCAGTTTTGCTCATCTGTTGACTGCTTAAAGTTGGGTGCAAACTCTATTGTGACAACATAGTAACATAGTAGATGAGGTTGAAAAAAGACCGGAGTCCATCGAGTTCAACCTATACAGATCTAATATACTTACAAAAAAGCTCCAGTTGAGGTGACCCTTTAAACACAAGCAATTATATCCCTGAATTATGTTTCTAGCCAGAAATATATCCAAACCATTTTTAAATGTATCTAAGGTATTGGCATTCACTACCTCCGTTGGTAATGAATTCCACAATTTTATTGCTCTTAGCGAAAAAACTTTTCTGTTGCAGGAGATTAAATCTCCTTTCCTCCAGCTTTAAATTGTGACCTCTTGTCACAAATAATTTTCTTGGAATAAACAGAGCTTCTGCCATCTTTGTATATGGGCTTTAAATATATTTATATAAAGTAATCATTTCACCTCAAGGAGGATTTTTTGGACTTTCTTTTTTTATTAATCATGTCACCTCTCAAGCGCCTTTTTTCTAGAGAAAACAGACCCAGTTTGGCTAACCTCTCCTCATAACTTAAATTATCCATTCCCCTTATTATCTTTGTGGCCCTTCTCTGAACTTTTTCTAGGTCTGCAATGTCTTTTTTTTTGTGGATCGGTCCACAGAACTGCACTCCATACTCAAGGTGAGGTTTTACCAGGGATTTATATAGTGACAGAATTATTCTTTCCTCCCTGGCATACATTTATAATTTAAAATAAAAAATATTTACTGAATAAAAAAATAATAATTTTAAAACATCTAATTTATTTAAAGTGATGCTAAATTGCAGAATGTACAAGCAAAACGGCATAATTATTTTTTGAAACAAAGTTGTATGTATATTTTGTAATACAAAATGTATAATCCTACTTCGTATCTTTTGTTCCTCCACCCTCTATTTCCTCTTTTGGCTGGGCTGTATCATAGAGAGCAGTCCCACTTATTTTCTACATAGACTTCCTAAGGGCTTTTAAAGGACTGGACTGCAAGGTCTCGTATGACACACACACACATTGGATGTTCATTGGAATTGTCATAAAAAAAGAGTTTATCCCAGTGGGCCAGCATAACATTGTTATTGAAACATTACTATAGGCATGGATGTAACCCTTTTCACTGCTCGATTAAAAACAAAAAGCTACACATATACTTTTTAATGGCAAAGATTACATATATGGCATCAGATTAGCTAAAGTTTACCCTCGCTTTAAGATTAAAAACCCCCAACAATTTCCACCAGCTTTTTATAAGTTTACCTGAAGAGCAAGAATTATTTTCTTCATTACACTTAAACTTAGGACAAAAAATAAAACATGCATAGCAACATTGTCTTTAGCCCACATGGTGACTAGGGATGGGCGAATGTTTCGCAACATTCGAAAAACGGCACGAATTTTAACACATTCGTTCAATCGAATTGAATTTCGAATGTTCGGTTTCGAATTTTATGATTACATTCGAAAATATTCTTTTTTTGAAAAATTCGAATTTAGATTGTAATAGTATTTCTAATGCTTTTTCTTTAAATGTAATATTCGAATTATGCAATATTCGAATTCGAAAAATTCAAATTTAGATTGTAATAGTATTTCTAATGCTTTTTCTTTAAATGTAATATTCGAATTATGCAATACGTGTATTTGAAGTCGAAAATTTCGAATTTAGATTGTAATAGTATTTCTAATGCTTTTTCTTTAAATGTAATATTCGAATTATGCAATATTCGAATTCGAAAAATTCGAATTTATATTCGAATTCGAAAAATTTGAATTTATATTCGAATTCGAAAAATTTGAATTTATATTTGAATTCGAAAAATTCAAATTTATATGTTTGTAATAGTATTTCTAATGCTTTCTTTAAATGTAATATTCGAATTATGCAATATTCTATGTAGAAACATTCAAAATGATATATCTATTATGTATTAATTTACTAGATTCCAGCCCTACCACATGAACTATTGAACTTCTGAATAGTATTTGTTAAATAGAATGTTAAATTTGAAATTTCGAATGTGGACATTCGATATAATTATAAACATTTGAATTCGAAAGTGACATTCGAAAACTGTAAATAACATTCAATTTTCGAATTTTTAAGAATATTCGTTCTTATCGACATTCAGATTTAGAATTCGAATTTCGGTAATAACATTCGTTCTACATTCGAAATTCGAAAATTTACACATTCGCCCATCCCTAATGGTGACCATTTTAACATGATAAACAATAGGAAGTTTAGTTGAAGATATTTAAAGACAGATTAGAGAATTGAACAATGACCTGAAGCCTATTCCAGAGAACACAAATGTAATACAGGTATACCTCACTTTACAGCTCTTCACTTTACAAATGTAATAAAGGTATACCTCACTTTACAGTGCTTCACTTTACAAATGTAATACAGGTATACCTCACTTTACAGTGCTTCACTTTACAAATGTACTACAGGTATACCTCACTTTACAGTGCTTCACTTTACAAATGTAATAAAGGTATACCTCCCTTTACAGCGCTTCACTTTACAAATGTACTACAGGTATACCTCACTTTACAGCGCTTCACTTTACAAATGTAATAAAGGTATACCTCACTTTACAGCGCTTCATTTTACAAATGTAATACAGGTATACCTCACTTTACAGCGCTTCACTTTACAAATGTAATAAAGGTATACCTCACTTTACAGCGCTTCACTTTACAAATGTACTACAGGTATACCTCACTTTACAGCGCTTCATTTTACAAATGTAATACAGGTATACCTCACTTTACAGCGCTTCACTTTACAAATGTAATAAAGGTATACCTCACTTTACAGCGCTTCACTTTACAAATGTAATACAGGTATACCTTACTTTACAGCGCTTCACTTAACAAATGTAATAAAGGTATACCTCACTTTACAGCGCTTCACTTTACAAATCTAATACAGGTATACCTCACTTTATAGCGCTTCACTTTACAAATGTAATACAGGTATACCACACTTTACAGCGCTTCACTTTACAGCGCTTCACTTTACAGCGCTTCGCTAATGCAGCGCTTTGTGGAGCTGAAGTTCAAACTGCAAGGATTTGAAAATATTGCTGTAATCATCATGAGATTGCGAGAGAAGTGACTGTCACCATTTTGTTATGCGCAGTTCACTCTGTTTACAGCATTACAGTGCAATCTGTGTCTCAGTGTTATAGTCTGGAAAATTTTACTACAGTCATTGTCATTATTTTACAGGTACATTATTCATTGAATACTAATTGAATACTGTGCTGTGTTAGTGTTAAACTAAAATTAGCCTGATTGCACCCCTAATATATGTTAGTTTAAACATGTTTTCAAGTTTTTAAACACACTGGCAAGTGAAAAGAAAGCTAAAACTGCCTTGTTTCACTTTAATGCTTTTTTCACTTTACAGCGGGGCTCCGGTCCCTAACCCCCTGCATGAGCGGGGTATACCTGTAATTGGCTAAATATCCACACTTTTTGATAGGCAAGCATTTGTACAGTAAACACACATCAAAAAGAGATTGTAAAATATATACAGAAGTAGGTATTATTTTAAATTAAAGGGACAGTCTAGTCAAAACTAAACTTTCATGATTCAGATAGGGCATGCGATTTTAAACAACTTTCCAATGTAGTTTTTATCATCACATTTGCTTTGTTCTCTTAGTACTCTTTGTTGAAAGCTAAACTTAGGTATGCTCATATGCTAATTTCTAAGCCCTTGAAGGGCGCCTATTATCTCAGTGCATTTTGACAGTTTTTCACAGCTAGACAGCCCTAGTTCATGTGTGCCATAAAGATAAATATTGTACTCAGTCCAGTGGAGTAATTTATGAGTCAGCACTGATTGGCTAAACTGCAAGTCTGTCAAAAGAACTGAAATAAGTGGGCAGTCTGCAGAGGCTTAGATACAAGATAATCACAGAGGTAAAAAGTATCTTAATATAACCGTGTTGGTTATGCAAAACTAGGGAATGGGAACTAAAGGGGTTATCTATCTTTATAAACAATACAAATTCTGGATTAAACTGTTCCTTTTAATATATTGCAAAAATGTTAAAATCAGTATGTGGGGTAGAATCTCTCACTTTATTTCTACAGTTTTATTTCTTATTGAATAAATACTATTATACACATTATAATTGCATGATCAACAAATAATAAAAAGACAACGCAGTAACATGTAGTTTGACTTTCAAATGAGCTGTAGATTTATTTTTCTGAAAAATCTCAAATTTCAATGTTTCCTTTTATGTCCCTGCCATCTGTACCATGTGACAGCTGTCAGCCAATCACAGACTAATATACATATATTGATATATATATAAATATAGTGAACTCTTGCACATGCTCAGTAAGAGCTGATGCCTCAGAATGTGTGCATATGAAGACTGAACAATTTGATATTAAAAGTAAAGTGGAAAGGTTGTTATAAATTGCATGCTCTATCTGAACCATGAAAGTTGAAATTTTAGTTTCACGTCTTTTTAAATAGTTTTTTTTCTCTCACTATGGGCTAAATGTTTCTTTATTTTGCTGCACAATTTGAGCTGGTTTTAAAATAAAGTAGAATACTTCTCCCTTATCGGTCTTCTTTTAGTGATAATACATATCAAAAACTACTTTGAAAATCATGTGTTAATTTAACAATAAAGGATGGTTGCTAATTATTTTAAACATCTGCATTTGGCCCTGTTAAGACATCATGGACGCGATCAAATATACGGCGCAGGTTTCGGCATGGGAACCTGCGCCGCCCGTAATTTCACCTCGCACAAGTGCCGTAAGTCGGATAAACTAGCGATGTCCAGAAATGAGCGTAAATACAAATTTCTGGAGTCGCTAGTGACTTACAACACTTTAGAAACCGCCGGCGCCTAAGAAAAGTAAATAAAATAACAAATCTCCAGTAAAAGTCTAACACGCCTCCCAAAAATAAGCCCGACACGTAAAACCCCTATATCCGCAATCCCCCCTCTCATTACTAATAATAAATGTATTAACCCCTAGACCGACAACCCCCCACAACGCAATAAGCATAATTAAACTATTAACCCCTATATCCGCCATCAAACCCACACCGCATGTAATAACTAAATTATTAACGCCTAAACTACCATAGCCCACAACGCAATTAACCTAATCAAGTATTAACCCCTAAACCGCCATAGCCCACATAGCCTATTAAATGTATTAACCCCTAATCTGCCGCCGCCGCCAACGTTGCCGCCACTATAATAAACTTATTAACCCCTAAAGTCTAACCCTAACCCTAACACCCCCCCTAACTTAAATATTATTTAAATAAATCTAAATAAATTTACTATTATTAACTAAATTATTCCTATTTAAAATTAAATACTTACCTATAAAATAAACCCTAAGATAGCTACAGTATGATTAATAATTACATTGTAGCTATTTTAGGATTTATTTTTATTTTACAGGCAACTTTGTATTTATTTTAACTAGGTACAATAGTTATTAAACAGTTAACAACTATTTAATAGCTACCTAGTTAAAATAAATACAAATTTACCTGTAAAATAAATCCTAACCTAAATTACAATTACACCTAACACTACACTGTCATTAAATAAATTAAATTAATTAACTACAATTACCTAAAATCAAATACAATTAAATAACATAAACTAAAGTACAAACAAAACAAAACACTAAATTACAGAAAATAAAAAAAAATTACAAGGAGTTTAAACTAATTACACCTAATCTAAGCACCCTAATAAAATAAAAAAAAGCCCCCCAAAATAATAAAACTCCCTACCCTATACTAAATTACAAATAGCCCTTAAAAGGACTTTTTTCGGGGCATTGCCCCAAAGTAATCAGCTCTTTTACCTTTAAAAAAAGAAATTCAACCCCCCAATATTAAAACCCACCACCCACACACCCAACCTTACTCTAAAACCCACCCAATCCCCCCTTAAAAAAAACTATTTTGCTAATATACATTTATATTCCTAACAATATATTTGTTCTTTTGTTTTTAATATATATAAAGTTATAATGAATAAAAAAATTATCATTTTGGTTTTTTTTTTCTAAAATTAATGAAATAATTGAAATGTTATCCTAAAGTCCTTTAAATAAAGAAAACTGCATTAAAGTTATTTTTTGCTTCTAAGACAAAAAACACATTGAGATTGTAATATAAAATACTTAATTATACATTGTAAAAAAAACAAAAATCCTTTGCAGTTCATTTTATTATTAATTTGGCCCTTTTTTTTTATATAATTTTATTCTTTGAGAATTGGACATACAAACTACACAATTCAGAAGCCTGGTCATTTCACATTTTTTAATTAGCCTTACAAGAGGTTATTAGATAAGAAATTGCACCACACTGCAAGGTTTGCTAACAAAATGACAAGCAAGCCTTGTCTACGATGGAAATACGTCCAGATTGGCTCTTCTGAATAAGGAGGGTTGTGTATTGAAAAATAATTGCAGCAAATTAGATGTTAAACTTTTTTTAGGAACTTTCTATTGTGAAAATATCAGAAAAGTTTTGTTATTAGGTGTTGTGTTTGCTTTTAATACTGTTCAAAACAAAAACAGACACCTAGATTACGAGTTTTGCATTAGGAGGGGTGCGGTGCTAACAAGCAGTTTAAGCTTTCCGCTCACTTACAGACAGCGCTGGTATTACAGGTTTTTACAAAAAAGTGAGCAAAGAGCAAAATTTAGCTCCACATCTCACCTCAATACCAGCGCTGCTTACGTTAGCGGCGAGCTGCTAAAACGTGCTCATGCACAATTTCCCCATAGTAATCAATGGGGGAGAGCCGGCTGAAAAAAAACCCCTAACATCTGCAAAAAATCAGCGTAAAGCTCCTAACGCAGCCCCATTGATTCCTATGGGGAAATACTTTTTATGTCTACACCTAACACCCTAACATGAACCCCGAGTCTAAACCCCCCTAATCTTACACTTATTAACCCCTAATCTGCTGCCCCTGACATCGCCGACAACCTGCATTATATTATTAACCCCTAATCTACCACTCCGGACTCCGCCGCCACCTACGTTATAGTTATGAACCCCTAATCTGCTGCCCCCAACATCGCAAAACCCTACATTTTATTTATTAACCCCTAATCTGCCGCCCCCAATGTCGCTGCAACCGAACTACATTTATTAACTCCTAATCTGCCGCCCCCAACATCGCCACCACTATAAAAAAGTTTTTAACCCCTAAACCTAAGTCTAACCCTAACCCCCCTAACTTAAATATAATTACAATAAATCTAAATAAAATTACTACAATTACCTAAATAATACCTATTTAAAACTAAATACTTACCTATAAAATAAACCCTAATACAGCTACAATTACTATACTATAATTAAATAAATTAACTAAACTAAATACAATTAATTACAATTAAATAAAATTATCTAAAAGTACGAAAAAAACCCCATTAAATTACAGAAAATAATAAAATAATTACAAGATTTTTAAACTAATTACACCTACTCTAATCCCCCTAACAAAATAAAAAAGCCCCCTAAAATAAAAAAAGCCCTACCCTACACTAAATTACAAATAGCCCTTAAAAGGGCCTTTTGCAAGGCATTGCCCCAAAGTAATCAACTTCTTTTCCTGTAAAAAAAAAAGTACAAATCCCCCCCCCCAACATTACAACCCACCACCCACACAACCAACCCTACTCTAAATCCCATCCAATCCCACCTTAAAAAACCTAACACTAACCCCTTGAATATCACCCTACCGTGAGACATCTTCACCCAAACGGGCAGAAGAGGTACTCAAGACTGGCAGAAGTCTTCAACCAGATGGCATCTTCTATCCTCATCCATCCGGCGTGGAGCAGGTCCATCTTCAAGACATCTGACACGGAGCATCCTCTTCATTCAGGGTCTTCTTACTAAATGACGGTACCTTTAAGTGATGTCATCCAAGATGGCGTCCCTTCAATTCCGATTGGCTGATAGAATTCTATCAGCCAATCGGAATTAAGGTAGAAAAAGTCCTATTGGCTGATCCAATCAGCCAATAGGATTTAGCTGGCATTCTTTTGGCTGTTCCAATCAGCCAATAGAATGTGAGCTCAATCCTATTGGCTGATTGCATCATCCAATAGGATTTTTCCTACCTTAATTCCGATTGGCTGATAGAATTCTATCAGCCAATCGGAATTGAAGGGACACCATCTTGGATGACGTCACTTAAAGGTACCGTCATTTAGTAAGAAGACTCCGGATGAAGAGGACGCTCTGCGTTGGATGTCTTGAAGATGGACCCACTCCGCGCCGGATGGATGAAGATAGAAGATGCCGTCTAGATGAAGACTTCTGCCCGTCTGGAGGACCACTTCTGCCCGGTTGGATGAAGACTTCTGCCCGTCTGAAGGACCACTTCTGCCCGGTTGGGTGAAGACATCTCATGGTAAGGTGATCTTCAAGGGGTTAGTGTTAGTTTTTTTTAAGGGGAGATTGGGTGGGTTTTAGAGTAGGGTTGGTTGTGTGGGTGGTGGGTTTTAATGTTGGGGGGGGAATTGTAATTTTTTTTTTACAGGTAAAAGAGCTGATTACTTTGGGGCAATGCCCCGCAAAAGGCCCTTTTAAGGGCTATTTGTAATTTATTGTAGGGTAGGGCTTTTTTTTATTTTGGAGGGCTTTTTTTATTTTGTTGGGGGATTGGAGTAGGTGTAATTAGTTTAAAAATCTTGTAATTATTTTATTATTTTCTGTAATTTAGTGGGGTGTTTTCCGTACTTTAGATAATTTTTTTAAATTGTAATTAATTGTATTTAGTTTAGGTAATTAATTTAATTGTAGTGTTAGGTGTAATTGTAACTTAGGTTAGGTTTTATTTTACAGGTAAATTTGTCTTTATTTTAACTAGGTAGTTATTAAATAGTTAATAAAATAAAAACAACGTTGCCTATAAAATAAAAATAAACTCTAAGCTAGCTACAATGTAACTATTAGTTATATTGTAGCTATCTTAGGATTTATTTTACAGGTAAGTATTTAGTTGTAAATAGTATTAATGTAGTGAATTGTAGTAATTTTATTTAGATTTAGGCGTTAATAACTTTATTATAGTGGCGGCGATGTTGGGGGTTTCAGATTAGGGGTTAATAAATGTAGGTAGGTGTCGGCGATGTTGGGTTCAGCAGATTAGGGGTTAAAAATTGTATTTTAGTGTTGCGATGTGGGAGTGCCTCGGTTAAGGGGTTAATAGGTAGTTTATGGGTGTTAGTGTACTTTTTAGCACTTTAGTTAAGAGTTTTATGCTACGGCGTTGTAGTGTAAAACTCTTAACTACTGACTTTAAAATGTGGTACCAGGCTTGACAGGAGAGGGTGTACCGCTCACTTTTGGTCAGACTCGTAATACCAGTGCTATGCAAGTCCCATTGAAAATATAGGATACGCAATTGACGTAAGTGGATTTGCAATATTTCTAAGTCTGGCCAAAAAAGTGAGCGGTACACCTGTACCTTCAAGGCTTGTAATACCAGCGGGCGTTAAAAAGCAGCGTTGGGACCGGCCAACGCTACTTTTTAACTCTAAAGCACAACTCGTAATCTAGCCGAGATTTTCCTCATAAATAAATAAGCCCCAATTACTATTCCTCAAAGGTGCCCACTAATCTTTTTATAAATCAGGATCCTACATAAATCATATTTTATAAAAAATGTAAGATTTGTATATAAATTACAACAAAGGGGTTTTTTGGTTAAGCACACCAAAAAAGGACTGTTTTATCTTAGCACACATATTGTGGGAGTGCTACCGAAGTGACCAAAACAATTACAAGACAACAAAAAGTATCGGTGCACATCCAACCACTTAAGTCCACTCTTTCATGGCATATTTGTATATGCTTCTGTCTGTCAAATATACTTACATAGCTTCTAATAAGATTGGGATCAACATCTCACAATAATATTGGCTTATATTTGAGCTGCAAAAACAAATATACTTCTATCTGCTAAATATACTTACATAATTCAAATAAGATTGGGATTAACATCTCGCAATAATATTGACTTATATTTAAGATGCAAAAAATTGCCTGTTAAATATGCTTTTAAATTTAAATAAAAACTTCTGTCTGCTAAATATACTTACATAGTTCAAATAAAATTGGGATAAACATCTCACAATAATATTGACTTATATTTATGCTGCAAAAAATTGTTAAATATTAAATATTTAACAATCAGCCAATCAGAATCAAGTTCAATCCGATTGGCTGATCAGATCAGTCAATCAGATTGAGCTTGCATTCTATTGGCTGATCGGAACAGCCAATAGAATGCAAGCTCAATCTGATTGGCTGATCGGATCAGCCAATCGGATTGAACTTGATTCTGATTGGCTGATTCCATCAGCCAATCAGAATTTTCCTACCTTAATTCCGATTGGCTGATAGAATCCTATCAGCCAATCGGAATTCGAGGGACGCCATCTTGGATGACGTCCCTTAAAGGAACCGTCATTCTTCAGTTGGACGTCGTCGGAAGAAGATTGATCTGCGCTGGAGGTCTTCACGATGGAGCCATTCCTCATCGGATGAAGATAGAAGATGCCGCTTGGATCAAGATGGTTGCCGGTCTGGATCGCCTCTTCTTCCCGGATAGGATGAAGACCTTGGAGCCTCTTCTGGACCTCTTCAGCCACAGGATTATGGATCGCCAGCCCCCGCTTGGGTTGGATGAAGATTTTGGAGCCAGGACCGATCGGTGATACCCGGTGAGGTGAAGATAAGGTAGGAAGATCTTCAGGGGCTTAGTGTTAGGTTTATTTAAGGGGGGTTTGGGTTAGATTAGGGGTATGTGGGTGGTGGGTTGTAATGTTGGGGGGGTATTGTATGTGTTTTTTTACAGGCAAAAGAGCTGAATTTCTTGGGGCATGCCCCACAAAGGGCCCTGTTCAGGGCTGGTAAGGTAAAAGAGCTTTGAACTTTTGTAATTTAGAATAGGGTAGGGCATTTTTTTATTTTGGGGGGATTTGTAATTTCATTAGGGGGCTTAGAGTAGGTGTAATTAGTTTAAAATTGTTGTAATATTTTTCTAATGTTTGTAAATATTTTTTTATTTTTTGTAACTTAGTTCTTGTAAGGATTTAGTAGAGAGTGGGGATGGATCACAACTGCAGAGTATGCAAAATAAATGATTTGTATCACTTTTGGCAAATGGACTATTGAACAGCATAGACCAAGCTGCTTTCAGTGAAGTTGTTATTCTCAAGTAATTGAATTGCAGATCAGAAACTTGTCTGGCAACGAATGATGTAAATCACATATGCTGTTGAACATCACAGCAATAGTATAGACATAAACAAAGGCTGGATCAGAAGAAATATAAAAAATAAATCAATTTCTTAGTAGCAATCTTTAGAGTTCAGCTAGCTCCCAGTACGATAAATCTTGATAAAGAAAAGCAGAGTTCCAGAAAGCAGGTAGTGTTGCTATTAGTGCTGGAGTAAGATATAACAGTTCAGTGTGAAGTGTAACTCTCAATTTTAGACACTGTTAGTTAGTTTGTCACAGAACGGTATACACATGTGCTGATAGTCTTGCGGTCAGTAGAGCAGCAGGGAAAAGCAAAGTTCAAGGTTTATTTGTACAGCACAGCTTAAAGTAACTACAGTGCTTACCTCCAGTCACCGGATGGTGTGTAATAGAAGCGGAATTAATTCTGAGATGTCCTTGTACTTAGTCCGTGGGAGGTTGTTTGTAAAAGAGTTGCACTGTGTTGCAGTGGAAGAGAGGATGAAGTCCGGTGTGTGAGAAACGCTTCAGTGGCTCAGATGAGATAGTAACTCAGAGGGAGACGGCAGCAAACACACTGCAGTATGAAATAAGTCTCTGTTGTAGCGTGCACGCTAAAAAGAAAAACTCGCCTCTGTAAAACCTTCTGTAGGCAAAATGAGCATATGAACCGGCAGTAAAAAATAAGTAATCCCAAGGTAGTAGCTGATTCAGTAATTGGAAGAAAAGCAGACTGGTTTGTTTTCAGAAAAAACACACAGCAAGTGGAAAACAGACATGCTTCAGAGCTAGTCTAGAAACTTAATAATTAAGCACCTGTCTGCAGTCAGCTGATGCCTTAAGTACAGGTAAGGCTGAAGTCAGGTGAATGGGAAAGGCATAGGTAAAACATGGAGCGGAATCCATACATAAGGTGAATGGGAAAGGCATAGGTAAAACATGAAGCGGAATCCTTACATACGCCCCCCTTCAAGCAAGCCGATCCTCGGCTTGATGTTTAGGTCTAAGGGGATATCGTCTGTGGAAACGAGAGATGAGTCTAGGTGCATCTATATTGGTATAAGGCTCCCAAGTGTCATCATCAGGTGAGTAGCCTTTCCATCTGACCAGATATTGTAAGACACCTTTATGCCGTCTGGAATCCAGGAGGTCTTGAATTTCATAAGTGTCCGGATCTAGGGGTACAGGTACAGGTGGTAAAATGGTTTTCACTGAAGGATCATCTGAAGCTGGTTTAAGAAGGGACACATGAAAAGTAGGATGGATGGGTATAAAACTAGGAAGGTCCAGAGTGACTGCATTTGGGTTAACAACATGAGTGATAGTGAACGGTCCGATATATAATCCTGCTAGTTTTTTACTGGGAACAGGGATTTTGATGTTTTTTGTCGAAAGCCAAACTTTATCGCCTATGGCATAAGATGGTGATGGTCGTCTGCGTAAGTCGTAGTATTTCTTCTGTGAGGTCTGAGCCTGTTGAATATTTGTTTTTAGGAAGTGGAAGTTTTCAGCGAGCTTCTGTAGTAGATCATCTACAGAAGGAGAATTTGGGTTATCCATTTGTTCCAGGGAGAAATGAGGATGAAAAGCATAGTTTGCAAAGAAGGGTAAAACTTTGGTGGATGAATTAACCGAGTTATTGTAGGCAAATTCGGCCAGATATAGGTATTGTGACCATTCATTTTGCTGATAAGAGCAATAACAGCGTAGATACTGCTCTAGCCATTGATTTAATTTCTCTGTTGGCCATTTGTTTGTGGATGGAAAGCAGTACTTAGGCGATGATCAATTTTCAGTTGAGCAGAAAGACTTTTCCAGAACTTCGAGGTAAACTGAGTACCCCTATCAGTTGTTATGATGGAAGGAATTCCGTGGTATCTGACAATCGAATTTAAGAAGAGTTGTGCTGTCTCACTGGAAGTGGGAAGTTTGTTAAAAGGGATAAAATGAGCCATTTTGGTCAGGATGTCTGTGACAACTAGAATGGTGTTGAAACCTGAACTCACAGGTAATTCAACTATGAAGTCCATGCCGAGATGTAACCAAGGTCTATCAGGTATTTGAATTGGAAGAAGATGTCCATATGGCTTGGCCCTTTCCTTTTTGGAAGTAATGCAGATGGAGCAGTTTGAGATATAGTTTTTCACAGATGTTTCCAAATTTGGCCACCAGTAGGATCTGCTGAGAAGTTCCTTTGTTTTCATAATACCTGGATGTCCAAGGAGAGGTGGATCATGATGTTGTTTAATTAGAGCAGGTCTAAGAATCTCGGGGACATACAAGAGAGTCCCATGATAGTAGAGGTTGTTTCTACGAGATAGTCGGAGTTGAGGTAGCTGAGGATCTGACCGTAAAGCTGTTTGAAGTTGCGTCTTGAAAGTGGACAGTAGACCCAAAAATCTATCTGGGGGAATGATAGAAGTAGATTCCTGAGTGTTTGGAGGTCTAGGGTCTTTCCTAGAAAGTGCGTCCGCCTTTCCATTTTTAGAGCCGGGCCTGTAGATGATTTGATAGTTAAACCTGCTGAAGTATAGGCTCCATCTTACCTGTCGACTAGAGAGAGTTTTATTCCTCTGTAGGAACTCGAGATTACGGTGATCCGTGTAGATGATTATTGGTAAGACGGTGCCCTCCAGGAGATGCCTCCAATGTTCAAAGGCACGTTTTATCGCCAGGAGTTCCTTTTCTCCAACAGCATAGTTCATCTCAGGTGCAGAAAGAATTTTGGAATAGAAAGCTACTGGATGTAGTGGTTGGGATATACTGCGTCTTTGCGAGAGGACAGCTCCAAGGGCATAATCGGAGGAATCCACCTCCAAAATGAATTGGAGAGAAGGGTCAGGAAATTGAAGTATTGGAGCTGAGCAGAAGGAGTTTTTTAATGAGTTGAAAGCTTCAGTTGCCTTGGAGTTCCAGGTGAAAGGTGTACTGGAACTGGTGAGTACAGTGAGAGGTTTAGCAATTTGAGAGAAATTTTTAATAAACTTTCTATAATAGTTGCTAAACCCGAGGAAACGTTGTAGTTCCTTCCTATTTTTTGGTTGTGGCCAGTTTTTTACTGAATCGACTTTGTTAGCCTGCATTTGGATACCTTTTGGGCCAATGGAGTACCCCAAAAAATCTATTTCCTTGGTGTGGAATACACACTTTTCTAGCTTTGCATATAGCCTATGAACTTGGAGCCTGGAAAGTATCCAACTAACATGTTTAACATGTTCTTCAAGCGTATTTGAGTACACTAGAATGTCGTCCAGGTATACGACCACACAAGTATCAAGAAGATCGTGAAATATATCGTTAATAAAATACTGGAATGTGGCCGGGGCGTTAGTTAACCCGAACGGCATTACCAGGTACTCAAACAGGCCGTATCTTGTCCTAAAAGCGGTCAACCACTCATCCCCTTCTCTTATGCGGACAAGGTTATAAGCCCCTCTTAGATCTAATTTGGTGAAGATTTTGGCATGTTGGAGGCGTTCAATGAGTTCGGGGATGAGTGGTAGGGGATACCTGTTTTTTATCGTAATTTTATTGAGTTCCCTGAAGTCGATGATTGGTCGAAGGGAGTTATCTTTGTTTCTTACAAAGAAGAACCCGGCTGCTGCTGGAGAGACTGAAGGACGTATAAAACCTTTTTTTAAGTTTTCATCTAAATACGTCTTTAAATGATCAAGCTCGGGTTGGCAAAGAGGGTAGAGATGACCGTACGGAGGAGTGGTACCAGGTTTGAGGTCGATCGGACAGTCATACGACCGATGAGGAGGTAGAGTATCAGCTTCCTTCTTACTGAATACGTCTGCAAACTTCTCATATACTTTAGGTATGTGTGGAGTTTCTGTCAAATGGAAGAGAACAGAATGATTTAGACAGGTTTGCTGGCAATATGGTGAATCAAATTTTACTTCCAAAGAACTCCAATTGATCACAGGTTCGTGTAAACGAAGCCATTGCAACCCTAGTACAATGGGGAATAGAGGAGAGGTAATAACATCAAAGGTGATGTATTCCTGATGTGAACCTAGGGTGGATACCAGAATGGGAATTGTATGCTGAGTAATAGGACCAGAAGAAATTTCAGACCCATCTACAACCCGTATAGAGACAGGAGACAATTTAGTGATGAGAGGTATTTTATTTTTTTCAACAATAGCTTTATCTATGTAATTCCCTTGGGCTCCTGTGTCAATTATAGCTTCTTTCGTCATGCGATTGCTGTCCAACTGTAAAGAGAGGGTTAAAGTACAGTGAATTGGTTTATCATGTTCAATCATTGAAGTCAAATGTAAGAGAGACTTACTATTTTTATTTTTACGTAGGGAGGGGCATTCGCGGATAGGATGGTTTGGACTTCCACAATACATACACAGTCCTTTTGATTTTCTTCTAAACCTTTCTTCAGAGGTCAATGGACCCCTCATAAAGCCTATATCCATAGGTTCAGGCACACTTGATGAAGAAGCAGTTGGAGGAGGATGGAATGATCTGTTGTAAGAAGAATCCCCAATTTGACGCTCTGACTTCCTTTCGCGAAGCCTTCTATCTATTTGCATTGAGAGCTTCATGAGGCCGTCTAAGGAGTCAGGGAGATCAGTTCGGGCTAGCTCATCTTTAACTGCTTCCGAGAGTCCTAGGCGAAATTGGTTTCTTAAGGCAATCACGTTCCATGGGGAGTCAATGGCATGTTGTTTAAACTCCGTTATATAAACTTCAACAGGACGGTTGCCTTGCTTTAGTTTCCGCATCTTGCTTTCTGCAGTCAATTGTAAATTTGAGTCTGAATAAAGTTCATCCATGACTGCTAGAAAAGACTGTAGGGATGATAGAATAGGATCGTTGGTTTCAAAGAGCGTGTCTGCCCAGATTCGGGGTTCACCCCGTAGATAGGTAATCATTGTGAGCACTTTAATCTTATCATTAGGATATGTGAGTGGCTTAAGGTTGAAAGTGAGGAGGCAGGCATTCCTATATTGGCGATAGAGACTCCTATCACCATTGAACAAATCAGGTGCTGCAATCTGTGGTTCCACAATAGATTCAGCAGCTTTTGCTTTGGGAGGAGTTGTCTCTCTTATAACCTTAGTTAAGGTCTCATTTTCAACCTTTAGATCTCTAAGGCCTTGACTGAGTTCATCTACTCTTTTAGACAGGTTGTAAACGAATTGGGGCAATTCTGCTGGATCCATATTTTTTAAGGCTTAATTATTCTGTAAGGATTTAGTAGAGAGTGGGGATGGATCACAACTGCAGAGTATGCAAAATAAATGATTTGTATCACTTTTGGCAAATGGACTATTGAACAGCATAGACCAAGCTGCTTTCAGTGAAGTTGTTATTCTCAAGTAATTGAATTGCAGATCAGAAACTTGTCTGGCAACGAATGATGTAAATCACATATGCTGTTGAACGTCACAGCAATAGTATAGACATAAACAAAGGCTGGATCAGAAGAAATATAAAAAATAAATCAATTTCTTAGTAGCAATCTTTAGAGTTCAGCTAGCTCCCAGTACAATAAATCTTGATAAAGAAAAGCAGAGTTCCAGAAAGCAGGTAGTGTTGCTATTAGTGCTGGAGTAAGATATAACAGTTCAGTGTGAAGTGTAACTCTCAATTTTAGACACTGTTAGTTAGTTTGTCACAGAACGGTATACACATGTGCTGATAGTCTTGCGGTCAGTAGAGCAGCAGGGAAAAGCAAAGTTCAAGGTTTATTTGTACAGCACAGCTTAAAGTAACTACAGTGCTTACCTCCAGTCACCGGATGGTGTGTAATAGAAGCGGAATTAATTCTGAGATGTCCTTGTACTTAATCCGTGGGAGGTTGTTTGTAAAAGAGTTGCACTGTGTTGCAGTGGAAGAGAGGATGAAGTCCGGTGTGTGAGAAACGCTTCAGTGGCTCAGATGAGATAGCAACTCAGATGGAGACGGCAGCAAACACACTGCAGTATGAAATAAGTCTCTGTTGTAGCGTGCACGCTAAAAAGAAAAACTCGCCTCTGTAAAACCTTCTGTAGGCAAAATGAGCATATGAACCGGCAGTAAAAAATAAGTAATCCCAAGGTAGTAGCTGATTCAGTAATTGGAAGAAAAGCAGACTGGTTTGTTTTCAGAAAAAACACACAGCAAGTGGAAAACAGACACGCTTCAGAGCTAGTCTAGAAACTTAATAATTAAGCACCTGTCTGCAGTCAGCTGATGCCTTAAGTACAGGTAAGGCTGAAGTCAGGTGAATGGGAAAGGCATAGGTAAAACATGGAGCGGAATCCATACATAAGGTGAATGGGAAAGGCATAGGTAAAACATGAAGCGGAATCCTTACAGTTCTTTTTTATTTTTTGTACTTAAGTTAGTTTATTTAATTGTAGTTATTTGTAGGTATTGTATTTAATTAATGTATTGATAGTGTAGTGCTAGGTTTAATTTTAGGTAATTGTAGGTATTTTATTTAATTTATTTATTGATAGTGTAGTGTTAGGTTTAATTGTAACTTAGGTTAGGATGTATTTTACAGGTAATTTTGTAATTATTTTAACTATTTTAGCTATTAAATAGTTCTTAACTATTTAATAGCTATTGTACCTGGTTAAAATAAATACAAAGTTGCCTGTAAAATAAATATTAATCCTAAAATAGCTATAATATAATTATAATTTATATTGTAGCTATATTAGGGTTTATTTTACTGGTAAGTATTTAGATTTAAATAGGAATAATTTATTTAATGAGAGTTAATTTATTTCGTTAGATTTAAATTATATTTAATATAGGGGGGTGTTAGGGTTAAAGTTAGACTTAGCTTTAGGGGTTAATAAATTTATTAGAGTAGCGGTGAGCTCCTGTCGGCAGATTAGGGGTTAATACTTGAAGTTAGGTGTCGGCAATGTTAGGGAGGGCAGATTAGGGGTTAATACTATTTATTATAGGGTTATTGAGGCGGGAGTGAGGCGGATTAGGGGTTAATACATTTATTATAGTAGCGCTCAGGTCCGGTCGGCAGATTAGGGGTTAATAAGTGTAGTTAGGTGGAGGCGACGTTGGGGGCGGCAGATTAGGGGTTAATAAATATAATATAGGGGTCGGCGATGTTAGGACAGCAGATTAGGGGTACATAGGGATAATGTAGGTGGCGGGGGTGTACAGAGCGGCAGATTAGGGGTTAAAAGTAATATGCAGGTGTCAGCGATAGCGGGGGCGGCAGATTGGGGTTAATAAGTGTAAGGTTAGGGGTGTTTAGACATATTAGAGTGTTAGGTGCAGACGTAGGAAATGTTTCCACATAGAAAACAATGGGGCTGCATTAGGAGCTGAACGCGGCTTTTTTGCAGCCCCATTGTTTTCTATGGGGATATCGTGCACAAGCACGTTTTTGAAGCTGGCCACGTCCGTAAGCACCGCTGGTATCGAGAGTTGAAGTTGCGGTAAATATGCTATACGCTCCTTTTTTGGAGCCTAACGCAGCCCTTCAGAGAACTCTCAATACCAGCGGTATTTAAAAGTTGTGGCCAGAAAAAAGCCAGCGTAGCTAACGCACCCCTTTAGCCGCAGAACTCTAAATCTAAGCGATAGCTTCTAATAAGATTGGGATCAACATCTCGCAATAATATTGGCTTATATTTGAGCTGCAAAAACAAATATACTTCTATCTGCTAAATATATTTACATAATTCAAATAAGATTGGGATTAACATCTCGCAATAATATTGACTTATATTTAAGCTGCAAAAATGAAATGCATTTTGGACACTAATTTATTTTGGTATTACAATTATTATTTGCAAATCACTGGGATCACAATAGGCACCAACTTCTCCCCAGTTTGCTAATCTTTTTATGTCAACAAATGAGTTTGCTTTTAATATTTATGACTTGATGTGCCATTATAGATACATAGATGACACTTTCTTTATATGGAGAGGAGCCGAGTCACAGTTGTTTCAATATCTGGATTATTTGGATTGTAATCAATTAAATATTAAATATACATGGGGACATAGCACAACTTAAATTACCTTTCTTGATTTAGTTATTTATGTATAGAAATTAACATTAATATTTGCCATCATACGATTTGGATAAAAAAAGTGTGCAATTTCATAGGATTAGAAGTAACTGTTCTAATAGTGACAGTGTTACAACAGGCCAATATCTTAAACATTTTTAGAAAATAATGATAAAGAATTTTAATACTGAAACAAAAATGCTGTAACAGACACGTTATTGTAGTGTTTTCTGTATTGTTTGGTTAGTTTGTTTAAAACACCAATAAAAATGATTTACCATAAATATAGCGATGGAGAAAGTATTATATTTAGATAGAGATTAACTTCTAGAGTATAGAAATTAAAAACACAATACATTTGGGACTACAGTATTGAATTGCAACACTCAAACTAAATAACACATATAGGGCCAGATTACAAGTGGAGCGTTTAAATGAAAGTTAACAGCAAGTTAACAGAAAGTTAACAGCAATGCGAACGCGAGAGCGCACTTTCATAGGCTCCAATCGTAAGACAATAAGTCCACAGCACCATATAGATCCTTAATGTGAAAATATTTATTCAAGCATAAAAACAGACAGATATGCTGCAATGTTTCGGGATAACAGTTCCTTAATCATGCATGATTAAGAGACTTTGATCCCAAAACACCGCAGCATAGCTGTCTGTTTTTATGCTTGAATAAATATTTTCACATTAAGGATCTACAGTATATGGTGCTGTGGACTTATTGTCTTACGGTATGAGTCTTGCTGGAGGTCGCCAGCTTGTCCAATTTGCACCATCCTCATTGCGGTGAGAACCTGATTGCTGTTAAGCATTTGGATGATTCATAGGCTCCAATAGGAGCCTAGTTCTGATGTCGGCATCAGAACCTAAGCACATTGAAAGGGGTAAGTTGTGCAGTGATGGCAACAAATATGAATATATACATATATATTTATGTGTTAATATGTGTATATTAATATATACACATAATAACACATAAATATATATTGATATAAGCATACTCATATATATTTATTGGGAACACACAGTTCCCATAGACTGCAATGTAAAGGAACTTTTCAGTGCCATTTTTTTTTTTTTTTTAACATCCCACTCCCGCCAACTTCACCCACACAATACTGCCTAGTGCAGTTATTTTAATAAAAAATAAAGATGCTGCTATCTTTATTTTTTTTTTTTTAATAAAATACATTACACTGTATTTTTGGTGCATTTTGGGCACATTTATAAATTGAACCAGAGATCTGGTCTCTTATTAATTTTATAAGTGCTAATTGCTATCGGAGATTTTTGGCAGCAATAACCAGCTACTTGTAATGGCTGGTTAATTATCGCACACCCACAAAAGAGGTACAAACAGGCCTTATTATCTGGTCTTTTATATAGCGCAAGTCTTGCCGATGTTGGCAAACCCGCACAATATATACATGCCTCCAGAAGTAAGGAAAGCAGTACTAGCGTAGTTTAGTTACTGTCGGCTATTCTCTTTAACGTCCGTGCGACAAACAGAGTACATCTGTCAAAAAGGTATTACAATATCAGAGGGGTGGAGATATGCACACAGAGTAAGATACATTGGAAATGAAATGGATGTACAATTTAAATACCCTGGTACCTTATTAATTTTGAGATTTGTCATTTTTTATATAATTAAACAGTTTTATATGTATGTACAGTATATGTGTATACCTGCTCCTAATAATATGCCATCAGTATTTTATGTATTATATTAATTTAGTAATTAAAACAATAGTAATTAAGTGTATATCTTGGTTAAAGGGACAGTGTAGTCAAAATTAAACTTTCATAATACAGATAGGAAATGCGATT
Source organism: Bombina bombina (assembly GCF_027579735.1). Taxonomy (NCBI): domain Eukaryota; kingdom Metazoa; phylum Chordata; class Amphibia; order Anura; family Bombinatoridae; genus Bombina; species Bombina bombina. Next base: position 406,823,132 of record NC_069501.1, read on the forward strand.
TTAAATAACTTTCCAATTTTCTTTTATCATTAAATTTTCTTTATTCTCTTGATATTCCTTGTTGTAAGCTAAACCTAGGTAGACTCATATGCTAATTTCTAACCTCTTGAAGGCCAGCTCTTTTTTTGGGGCATTTTGACAGTTTTCACAGTGAGAGTGCTAGTTCATGTGTGTCATATAGACAACATTGTGCTCACTCATGTGAAGTTATTAACGAGTCAGCACTGAATGGCTAAAATTCAAGTCTGTCAAAAGAACTGAGATAACGGGGCAGTCTGCAGAGGCTTAGATACAAGATAATCACAGAGGTAAAAGCATAATATAACCATGTTGGTTATGCAAACTGGGGAATGGGTAATAAAGGGATTATCTATCTTTTTAAAAAATACAAATTCTGAAGTAGACTGTCCATTTTACATGCTACATGGCATGTGGAGGCATTATTGCTTGTATATATATATATGTAGATGCAGGGTAGCGCACTCCCACTCGCCAAAAAATCCCAGGACCAGGGTGCATAGACTTTCAATAAACTACTAAACATATGCACTCAATGGATTTAAACCCCACACACTTTATTATGTAGTGACATTTCGGGGCATTCAGGAAGGGGTGAATGCCCCGAAACGTCACTACATAATAAAGTGTGTATGGTTTAAATCCAGTGAGTGCATATGTTTAGTAGTTTTTATATTTATATATATATATATATATATATATATATATATATATAAAAAAATATATATTTATATGCACATCCACATAAATATGCACATCACTTTTAAGTATGTTAATTATATTCTATTGTATTTAAAGGGACACTGAACCCAAATTTTTCTTTCGTGATTCAGATAGAGCAGCAATTTTAAGCAACTTTCTAATTTACTCCTATTATAAATTTTGCTTTGTTCTCTGCTATCTTTACTTGAAAAAGAAAGCATCTAAGATTTTTTTGGTTGAGGACTCAGGACAGCACTTTTTTATTGGTGGATGAATTTATCCACCAAGCAGCAAGAACAACCCAGGTTGTTCACCAAAAATGGGCCGGCATCTAAACTTAAATTCTTGCATTTCAAATAAAGATAGCAAGAGAATGAAGAAAATTTGATAATAGGAGTAAATTAGAAAGTTGCTTAAAATTTCATGTTCTATCTGAATCATGAAAGAAAAAATTTGGGTTCAGTGTCCCTTTAAGGGATATAGGGGCATATTTATCAAGCTCCGTACGGAGCTTGATGCCTCGTGTTTCCGGCCAATCTGCTCCATAACCTGTCCATCTGCTCTAAAGCGGCGGACAGAAATCGCCAGAAATCAACCCAATCAAATATGATCAGGTTGATTGACACCCCCTGCTAGCGGCCGCAAATCTGCAGGAGGTGGCATTATACCAGTAGTTCACAAGAACTGCTGGTGCAATAATAAATGCAGAGAGCTTATGCTGTCGACATTTATCGATGTGCAGTGGACATGATGCGCAATATCGGATCATTTCCGCTCGCACATTAAATTCAAGGTCCATTCTATTGGCTGATCCAATGAGCCAATCGGATTGAACTTCAATCTGATTGGCTGATTCCATCAGCCAATCAGATTTTTCCTACCTTAATTCCGATTGGCTGATAGAATCCTATCAGCCAATCAAAATTTGAGGGACGCCATCTTGGATGACGTCCCTTAAAGGAACCTTCATTCGTCGGGTAGTCGTCGGTCTGGAAGGATGCTCCATGCTGAAGGTCTTGAAGATGGAGCCGCTCCTCGTCGGATGGATGAAGATAGAAGATGCCCCTTGGATGAAGGTGTCTGCCGGTCCGGATGTCCTCTTCTGCCCGGATAGGATGAAGACTTCTGCCGGTCTGGATGTCCTCTTCTGCCCCATCGGATGAAGACTTCGGCCCGGCTGGGTGAAGACGACTCAAGGTAGGGAGATCTTCAGGGGGGTAGTTTTAGGTTTACTTAAGGGGGGTTTGGGTGGGTTAGAGTAGGGGTATGTGGCTGGTGGGTTTTAATGTTAGGGGGGTTGTATTTTTTCACAGGTAAAAGAGCTGATTACTTTGGGGCAATGCCCCACAAAAAGCCCTTTTAAGGGCTGGTAAAAGAGCTGATTACTTAGTAATGTAGAATAGGGTAGGGACTTTTATTATTTTGGGGGCTTTGTTATTTTATTAGGGGGCTTAGATTAGGTGTAATTAGCTTCAAATTCTTGTAATCTTTTTTTATTTTTGTAATTTAGTGTTTGTTTTTTTGTAATTTATTTTAGTGTATTTAATTGTATTTTAGTTTAGATAATTGTTTAATTTATTGATAGTGTAGGTGTATTTGTAACTTAGCTTAGGATTTATTTTACAGTTAATTTTGTAGTTATTTTAACTAGGTAGCTATTAAATAGTTATTAACTATTTAATAGCTATTGCACCTAGTTAAAATAAATACAAAGTTGCCTGTAAAATAAATATAAACCCTAAAATAGCTACAATGTAATTATTAATTATATTGTAGCTATCTTATGGTTTATTTTATAGGTAAGTATTTAGTTTTAAATAGGATAAATTTATTTAATTATAGTAAATTTATTTCATGTTGTTTAAATTATATGTTAGGGGGGTGTTAGGGTTAGGGTTAGACTTAGGTTTAGGGGTTAATACATTTATTATAGTAGCGGCGACGTTGGGGGCGGGAGATTAGGGGTTAATAATTGTAGGTAGGTGGCGGCGAGGTTAAGGAGGGCAGATTAGGGGTTAATAAAATTTATTATAGTGTATGTGATGCGAGAGTATGGCGGTTTAGGGGTTAATCCCCAGGGATCAGTACTGGGCCCTGTTCTTTTTAATATTTTTATAAATGACTTGGAGCAAGGATTAAATAGCGACATCTCTATGATACTAAGTTAAGTAAGGTCAGAGCAGGACGAACTCTCTTTACAAAGGGATTTGCTAAAATTAGAACTATGGGCAAGTGAATGGAAAATGAGATTTAATACGGAAAAATGCAAGGTTCTACATTTTGGAAGTAAAAATAAGCAGGCTACGTATTTTTTAAATGGGACAAGACTTAGCCAAACACAGGAGGAAAGGGATTTGGGAGTAGTAATAGATAACAAGCTAAAGATGGGTGCACAATGCAGGGCAGCTGCTTCAAAGGCTAATAAGATACTAGCATGTATTAAAAGAGGCATTGATTCAAGGGAGGAAAGCATAATTCTGTCATTATATAAAGCCCTGGTAAGACCTCACCTTGAGTTTGGAGTGCAGTTCTGGGGACCAATTGCTAAAAAAGATATTGCAGAACTAGAAAAAGTTCAGAGAAGGGCCACAAAGCTAATAAGGGGATTGGAGAAATTAACCTATGAGGAGAGGCTAGCCAAACCGGGTCTGTTTTCTTTAGAAAAAAGGCGCTTGAGAGGTGACATGATTACTTTATATAAATATATTCAAGGCCCATATACAGAGATGGCAGAAGCTCTGTTTATTCCAAGAAAATTGTTTCTGACAAGAGGTCATAATTTAAGGTTGGAGGAATGGAGATTTAATCTCCTGCAACGGAAACGTTTTTTCACTGTAAGAGCAATAAAATTGTGGAACTCATTACCAAAGGAGGTAGTGAATGCCAATACCATAGATACATTTAAAAATAGTCTGGATAAATTTCTGTATATAAACAAAATTCATGGATATGATTGCTAGTATTAAATGGATCACATTTTAATGGGGTTATTTAAGCTTAACTGGAGCTTTTTGTAAGTATTTTAGATTTGTATAGGTTGAACTCGATGGACTTCAGTCTTTTTTCAACCTTATCTACTATGTTACTATGTTACTATTATAGAGGCAGCGATGTCCGGTCGGCAGATTAGGGGTTAATAAGTGTAGGTAGGTGGCGGCGATGTTGGGGGGGGCAGATTAGGGGGTAATAAATATAGTATAGGTGTCGGCGATGTTAGGAACAGCAGATTAGGGATTCATAGGGATAATGTTTGTGGTCGCGGTGTCCGGTCAGAAGATTAGGGGTTAAATAAATTTATTTAAGTGTTTGCGATGTGGGGGGGCCTCGGTTTAGGGGTACATAGGTAGTTTATGGGTGTTAGTGTACTTTGTAGCACTGTAGTTAAGAGCTTTATGTTCCGGCGTTAGCCCATAAAGCTCTTAACTACTGACTTTTTTTTGCGGCTGGAGTCTTGGAGGTAGAGGCTCTACCGCTCACTTTCTCCAAGACTCGTAATACTGGCGTTAGGCAAATCCCATAGAAAAGATAGGATACACAATTGATGTAAGGGGATTTGCGGTAGCCTCTAGTCGCGGAAGAAAAATGAGTGGTGAGTCTCTACCTGTCAGACTCATAATACCAGCGGGCGTTAAAAAGCAGCATTGGGACCTCTCAACGCTGCTTTTTAAGGCTAACGCAAAACTCGTAATCTAGCCGATTGTATTTATACAATTTTGTTGATTTTTTTTTAAATATGGAGTCACAGATTTGAATGCACAGGCAGCATATGAGTGTTTAAAGGGATACTAAATCCAAAAATATTCTTTAATGATTCAGATAGAGCATGCAATTTTAACCAACTTTCTCATTTACTCCTATAATCAATTTTTCTTCATTCTCTTGCTATCTTTTATTATAAAGCAGGAATGCAAAGCTTAGGAGCCGGCCCATTTTAGGTTCAGCTCCTTGGATAACGCTTGCTTATTGGGGACTACATTCAGTAAATAAATAAGCAAGTGTAACGCAGGTTCTGAATAAAAAATATGCCGGATCCTAAGCTTTACATTCCTGATTTCTAAATAAAGATAACAAGAGAACGGAGAAACATTGATAATAGGAGTAAATTAGAAAGTTGCTTAAAATTGCTTGCTCTATCTGAATCATTAAAGGATAAATTTGGATTTAGTGTCCCTTTAATCTCATGAAAAGCATATACAACAAAGTACGGATTACTCTGTAGCATGTGGGCACATTTCTGGAGTGATAACAGAGAGAGCAAGGTTTTTAGACATATTGCTCAATATTTTTGTTGCTTATTACATATTAAAACATATTTGGTATCAAATATTAGTTCTATTTCAGATAGAACTTTCAACGTTTAATGCAATGTTATATTGGTGTTGTCCAATTCCAATTTACTTTCACACACAAGAATTTTATTTAAAGAGATAAGTAAAAAAATATTAAAACTAATTACATTGACTTTAAAATGAACAGTGAGTGCATGTTTGTAAACAACTCATCCCTAGGGCCAGAGTGCTCACTGGCTAATGAGTACAGCTTCCAAAGCTCTATTATTTTATTGGGCAATTCCTTTACAAGCATGAAACCATTTTTTTTAGCACATAAATGTCTTTTTTAATATTAAAAAATGCAGCACATTATCAGTTTTTAAAATCCCTTTAATCAGGGGACTTATGGAATCTTAGTATACTTGTGGTCCCTGGGAGCTAAAATTGTCCAGCTTTTCATTATATTAGGTTTCGTGTTTAACACCAAGTTTCTATTTGTTTAAGAAAAAATGTCTTGGCAATAAGACAAGGAACAAAAATGTCCACATAAAGGTCTCATAGTTGCTTAATTATTTGCATAAAATAATTGATGAGATAAATCTTCTTCAACCTAGCTAGAAGGCTGTGGCAGGAGTGTTCTCAGCACACTTGTCCTTTCAAGGCACAAAATAGTGATAAATGTGATCAGGTAATGAACATATCAAATGAAGGATATGTCCATCTAAATAATGGTGTAGATTAAAGTGATCCGATGATCTAAGTGATCCTGAAAGAAAAGAAAACATATAATAGTGTCAAACTGTAGAAAAATGTGAATACAAATCACAATGGACGATTCACTACTCACGTGAAATAGAGCTATAATAATCTATTTAAATGTGTACACCCACTTTTATACTGGTAGACAAACAATATCCAATGGATAGAGTTAATAAAATGTATTAAAAACATAATAAAATACATGAAATCACCAAATTCTCAGTTCATATGAAAGCTAGCCAGGGTCCGAAATCGGAACATTTCACAAACACTCACCTAGATTATGAGTTTTAACGCTGCAAAAATTGCCATTTTGGCGTAAAAAAACATAACGCAGCCATTACGAGTCTTGTCTGTATAGCTATACCGCAAGCATTTTAGCCTGTAAAGGAACGTCAATCCCGCACTCAAAAAAATTACGTTTTTGCGTGGGATTTCCATAGCGCCGGTATTACAGGTTGTCCGGTGAGGCTAAAATGCTTGTGTTCCAGCCTATACTGACACTTTCCGTTGCGCTATCTGAGACCAGTAGTTATGAGTTTTGCGCAACAAAAATGTTTCACAAAACTCATAACTAAAGTGTTACAAAGTACTCTAACACCCATAAACTACCTATTAACCCATATTCCGCCACCCTCCCACATCGCAAACACTATTTTAAACTTATTAACCCCTAATCTGCCACTCCCGACATCGCCGCCACTAATAAACATTATTAACCCCTATTCCGCCATTCCCCGACATCGCCACCACTCTAATAAAGGGATTAACCCATAAACCTCTGGCCTCCCACATCACGCCACTAAATAAACCTATTAACCCCCTAAACCACCAGCCCCCCACATTGCAAAAACTAAATTAAACTATTAACCCCTAAGCCTAACAACCCCCTAACTTTAAATTAAAATTACAATATCCCTATCTAAAAATAAATAAAAACTTACCTGTGAAATTAAAAAAACCTAAGTTTAAACTAACAATATACCTAACAACTATTATACTAAAATTAAAATAACTACCAATTAAATAAACTAAATTACACATTAAAAAACCTAACACTACTAAAAAAATGTAAATCTAAAATTACAAAAGATAAAAAACACTAAATTACAAAATTACAAATTACAAAAAATAACAAACGAAATTATCCAAAATAAAAACAATTACACCTAATCTAATAGATCTATAAAAATAAAAAAGCCCCCCCAAAATAATAAAACCCTACCCTACAATAAACTACCAATAGCCCTTAAAAAGGCCTTTTGTAGGGCATTTTACCTGTAAAAAATACAAAGACCCCCAAAGAGTAAAATCCACCACCCAACCAACCCCCCAAAATAAAAAAACTCTAACAAAAACCTAAGCTACTCATTGCTCTGAAAAGGGCATTTTATATGGGCATTGCCCTTAAAAGGGCATTCCGCTCTTTTACATTGCCCTTAAAAGGGCATTTAGCTCTTTTAAAAAAGCCCAAACGCTAATCTAAAAAAAAAAATCCCCAAAAAGTTAAAAAAGAAAATTTATGCTTACCTGATAAATGTATTTCTTTTTTGACATGATGAGTCCATGGATCATCTTAATTACTATTGGGTATACCACTCCTGCCCTGCAGGAGGCAGCAAAGAGCACCACAGCAAAGCTGTTAAACATCACCTCCCTTCCCTCCCAACCCAGTCATTCAACCGAAGTAAAGGAGAGAAAGGAAGTAACAAGGTGCAGAGGTGTCTGAATTTATAATAACCAACAACCTGTCTTTCGAAGTAAAGGAGAGAAAGGAAGTAACAAGGTGCAGAGGTGTCTGAATTTATAATAACCAACAACCTGTCTTTCAAAAACAGGGCAGGCCGTGGACTCATCGTGTCAAAAAATAAATAAATTTATCAGGTAAGCATCAATTTTATTTTATTTTTAATGACACGATGAGTCCATGGATCATCTTAATTACTATTGGGAATCAATACCTAAGCTAGAGTACACAGATGATACAGGAGGGACAAGGCAGGGAGCCTAAACAGAAGGCACCACTGCTTGAAAAACCTTTCTCCCAAAAGCGGCCTCAGCCGAGGCAAAAGTGTCAAATTTGTAGAATTTTGAAAAGTGTGAAGTTGCAGCCTTGCAAATCTGTTCCACAGAAGCCTCATTCTTGAATGCCAATGAGGAAGCAACAGCCCTTGTGGAATGAGCCGTAACTCGCAGTCTTGTATGCAAAACGTATGATACTTTTCAGCCTAAAAGAAAGAGAAGTAGCCGTAGATTTCTGTCCCTTACGTTTTCCTGAGAAAACCACAAACAAAGCAGAAGACTGACGAAAGTCCTTAGTCGCCTGCAGGTAAAACTTTAATGCATGAACCACGTCCAAATTGTGCAGAAGCCGTTCCTTCTGAGAGGTAGGATTTGGACACAAGGATGGAACAACAATCTCCTGATTAATGTTCCGATCAGAAACAACCTTAGGAAGAAATCCTAATTTAGTACGTAAAACTACCTTATCTGAATAAAAAATAAGGTAAGGGGACTCATACTGCAATGCCGATAACTCTGACACTCTGCTAGCAGAAGAAATAGCAACAAGAAATAAAACTTTCCAAGATAACAACTTAATATCTAAGGAATGCATAGGCTCAGAAGGAGCCCCTTGAAGAACTATGAGAACTAAATTAAGACTCCATGGAGGAGTAACTGGTTTGAACACAGGCCTGATCCTGACCAAGGCCTGACAAAAAGATTGCACATCTGGAACATCTGCCAGACATTTGTGTAACAAAATAGATAAGGCAGAAATTTGACCCTTTAGGGAACTTGTTGATAATCCCTTCTCCAAACCCTCTTGGAGAAAGGACAAAATTCTAGGGATTCTAACTCTACTCCAGGAGTAGCCCTTGGATTCACACCAATAGAGATATTTACGCCATATCTTATGGTAAATCTTTCTAGTTACAGGTTTACGAGCCTGAATCATGGTCTCTATGACCGATTCTGAAAAGCCCCGGTTGGATAAAATTAAGCGTTCAATCTCCAAGCAGTCAGCTTCAGAGAAACTAGATTTGGGTGATGGAAGGGCCCTTGAAATAGAACATCCTTCCTCAACGGAATTCTCCAAGGTGGCAGAGATGACATTTCCACCAGATCTGCATACCAAATCCTGCAAGGCCAAGCCGGTGCAATGAGGATCACCGAGGCCCTCTCCTGCTTGATTTGGCTATAACTTGAGGAAGAAGAGCAAACGGAGGAAATAGGTATGCTAGACTGAAGGTCCAAGGTACCGCCAGGGCATCTATCAATACCGCCTGAGGGTCTCTGGACCTCGACTAGTACCTTGGCATTCTGCCGAGATGCCATGAGATCCAATTCCGGCTGACCCCATCTGAGAATCAGGCTGGAAAACACTTCGGATGGCGTTCCCACTCCCCCAGATGAAAGGTCTGCCTGCTTAGGAAGTCTGCCTCCCAGTTGTCCACCACTGGGATGTGGATTGCTGACAGACAGCAAGAGTGGGTTTCCGCCCACTGAATTATTTTGGTTACCTCCGTCATCGTTAAGGAACTCTTCGTTCCTCCCTGATGATTGATGTAAGCCACTGAAGTCATGTTATCTGACTGGAACCTGATAAACTAGGCCGAGGCTAACTGAGGCAAGGCCAGAAGAGCATTGAAGATCACTCTCAGCTCCAGAATGTTTATAGGTAGAACAGACTCTGACTGAATCCAAACTCCCTGAGCCTTTAGGGAGCCCCAGACTGCTCCCCACCCTAGAAGGCTGGCGTCTGTTGTCACAATCACCCAAGATGGTCTGCGTCCCTGAAAATAAAGTGCCCACTTTTTCTGAATGACTGTCTCCAGAAATAAGTCAGCACTTACCTCACAAATCTGCCCCACAGCAGGGCAGCTCACCAGGCTCGAGAGAGCCTTTCCCTCCCTCACATAGACCTGTGGAAAACAGAAAGGACTGAGTATATCCCCTCAGACTTTCATAATCAGGGCAGCATAAATGGGAGGCAAAGTGAGAATTATGTCCCACAAGTTCCCATTGCTCTAAAGCCACCACTGCTCTATTGAAGAGACTGATATGGACTGCGGTTACACCCTAGGACAAAGCAGCACAATCTTGCACTGCTTTAAAAATAATAAACTCTTGATTGAAGAATCTTTTCTAACACCTAATTTACCACCTCCTTTCACTTAATGTAGGCAAAGGGAATGACTGGGTTGGGAGGGAAGGGAGGTAATATCAAATAGCTTTGCTGTGGTGCTCTTTGCCGCCTCCTGTAGTGCAGGAGTGGTATTCCCAATAGTAATTAAGATGATCCGTGGACTCATTGTGTCATTAAAAAGAAAAGACCTAACACTAATCCCCGACGATCCACTTACAGTTTCCTAAGTCCGGACATCCAGACGGCAAGGTCTTCATCCATCCAGGCGGCGTCTTCTATCTTCATCCAGGCGGCATCTTCTATCTTCATTCAGACGGCGTCTTCTATCTTCATCCCGGCGGCGCAGAGCGGGTCAATTCTTGAAGTCATTCGGCTCAGAGCGTCCTCTTCATAGGTCACCGCCATACACTGAATCTTCCTTGCATTCCTATTGGCTGATTTGATTTTTGAAATTCAAATCAGCCAATAGGATGAGAGCTACTGAAATCCTATTGGCTGTTCAAATCCTATTAAGGGCTATTGGTAGTTTATTGAAGGCTAGGGTTTATTTTATTTTGGAGGGTGTTTTCTTATTTTTATAGGGCTATTAGATTAGGTGGAATTGTTTTTATTTTGGACACATTTTTAGTTTTTTTGTAATTTAGTGTTTGTTATTTTTTGTAATTTAGTATTTTTTATTTTTTGTAATTTTAGATTTACATTTTTTTTTAGTAGTGTTTTTTTAATATGTAATTTAGTTTATTTAATTGGTAGTTATTTTAATTTTAGTGTAATAGTTGTTAGTTTAATTGTTAGTTTAAAATTAGGGTTTTTTTAATCTCACAGGTAAGTTTTTATTTATTTTAAGATAGGGATATTGTAATTTTAATTTAAAGTTAGAGGGTTGTTAGGTTTAGGGGTTAATAGTTTATATTATTTTTTTGCGATGTGGGGACTGGCGGTTTAGGGGTTAATAGGTTTAGTTAGTGGTGGTGATGTAGGAGGACAGAGGTTTAGGGGTTAATAACTTTATTTAGTGGCGGCTAAAGAAAACTTTATTGAAAAACTAGCACTATACAGACAAAATCATTCATATAAGGGTTGTTTTAACAATTTCATTAAACCTCAACAAATTACATAAATGATTTAAACATACTCAGCTCTACCAGAAAATGTGATAGTATTGAAATCCGACAGCTCTTTCCCACATTATTGAGGCATAAGGTAAAGAGGTGGGTTGCAAATTGTAAGCTATATGATCATTCACCTTCATATCTGAGAATGTTTGTGAAATGAGTATAGTTTGTTTTTTTTCTTTCCTCTTTTTACTGGTTTCCCTGCCCCCCAGAATAAAAGGAAACTTGCAAACCAATCACAGGCTAATACACATGTAAAGTATTTTACCATTAATTGTTTGCACATGTGCAAGAGATTTGGGTATGTATATATTATTTTTAATGCAAAACTGATAATCCATTTTAAGAAACTCTCCGGCGTGGAGAGAATTCATCAGCTTATTTTTGTGAGTACTATATTGTGAAATAAGAGTATCTCCTTCACATAAAGACTATGGGGCATATTTATCAAGCTCCGTATGGAGCTTGATGTCCTGTGTTTCTGGCGAGCCTTCAAGTTCACCGGAAACACAAGTTATAAAGTAACGGTCTAAAGACTGCTGCTCCAGAACCTGTCCGCCTGCTCTTAAGGCGGTGGACAGATATCGGCAGAAATCAACCCGATCGAACATGATCGGGTTGATTGACACCCCCTGCTAGCGGCCGATTGGCCACGAATCTGCAGGGGGTGGCATTGCACCAGCGGTTCACAAGAACTGCTGGTGCAATGATAAATGCCGAGAGAGTATGCTGTCTGCATTTATCGATGTGCAAAGGACATGATCCGCTATATCAGATCATATCCGCTCACACAATGATAATTCGGTCTCTATTAATGAAGTCTGCTTAATGAAATACACTGTTCCCAAGATACAAATTGGTTTTATTATTACATATAAAATATAAAAAAATTAATAATAATTATTAAAAGTTACTTATGTACTTATCACATTACGCATATTTTACATTTCTATGTTCTTCACATAGAACCTTTTTTAAATTTTATTGTTAAATATTTATATATATATATATATATATATATATATATACTTGTCCTAAAGCCTGTGCACACTGGCCATTTTTTGTAGTACAGCGGTCCCACCCCTTGCTATCTCTCTCCCCCTCTCTTTTGCTCTCTCTCTCCCCCCTCTCTTTTGCACTCTCTCTTTCCCCCTCTCTTTTGCACTCTCTCTCTATCCCTCTCTTTTGTGCTCTCTCACTCTCCTTTGCTCTCTTTCCCCCCTCTCTTTTTCTTTCTCTCCCCCTCTCTTTTGATCTCTCTCCCCCTTCTCTTTTGCTCTCCCTCCCCCTCTCTTTTGCCCTCTCTTTCCCTCTCTTTTACTCTCTCTCCCCCTCTCTTTTGCTCTCTTTCTCTCTCCCCCTCTCTTTTGCTCTCTTTCTCTCTTCCCCTCTCTTTTGCTCTCTTTCTCTCTACCCCCTCTCTTTTGTTCTCTCTCCCCCCCTTCTCTTTTTCTCTCTTTCCCTTTCTCTCTCCCCCCTCTCTTTCTCTCTCTCCCCTCTCTTTTGCTCTTTTTCTCTCCCTCCTCTCTTTTGCTCTCTCTCCCCTCTTTTTTGCTCTCTCTCCCCTCTTTTGCTCTCTCTCTCCCCCCCTCTTTTGCTCTCTCTCTCCCCTCTTTTGCTCTCTCTCCCCTTTCTTTGGCTCTCTCTCCCCCTCTCTTTTGCTCTTTCTCCCTCCTCTATTTTGTTCTCTCTCCCTCCTCTCTTTTGCTCTCTCTCTCTCTCCTCTCATTTGCTCTCTCTCTCTCCCCCTCTTTTGTTTTCTCTCCCCCCCTATTTTGCTTTCTCTCCCCTCTCTTTTTCCCCACTCTCTTTTGCCCTCTCTCTCCCTCTCTTTTGCTCTCTCACCCCTCTATTTTGCTCTCTTCCCCCTCTCTTGTTCTCTTAATCTCTCCCCTCTCTTTTGCTCTCTTTCTCTCTCCCCCTCTCTTTAGCTCTCTTTCTCTCTCCTCCTCTCTTTTGCTCTCTCCCTCCTCTCTTTTGCTCTCTCTCCCCTCTCTTTTGTTCTTTCTCTCCCCTCTCTTTTGCTCTCTCCCCCTCTCTATGTTGCTCTTTCTCCCCCTCTCTTTTGCTCTCTCTTCCTCCTCTCATTTGCTCTCTCTCTCTCCCTCTTTTGTTTTCTCTCCCCCCCTATTTTGCTTTCTCTCCCCTCTCTTTTTCCCCACTCTCTTTTGCCCTCTCTCCCCCTCTCTTTTGCTCTCTCCCCCTCTCTTTTGCTATCTCTCCCTCTCTTTTGCTCTCTCTCCCCCCTCTCTTTTGCTCTCTCCCCCCCTCTCTTTTGCTCTCTCTCCCCCTCTCTTTTGCACTCCCTCCCCTCTCTTTTGCTCTCTCCCCTCTCTTTTGCTCTTTCTCTCCCCTCTCTTTTGCTCTCTCCCCTCTCTTTTGCTCTCTCTCCCCCCTCTATTTAGCTCTCTCCCCCTCTATTTTGCTCTCCTCTCTCTCCCCTCTCTTTTGCTCTCTTTCTCTCCCCCCCTATCTTTTGTTCTCTTACTCTCTCTGCCCTCTCTTTTGCTCTCTTTCTCTCTCCCCCTCTCGTTAGCTCTCTTTCTCTCTCCTCCTCTCTTTTGCTCTCTCCCTCCTCTCTTTTGCTCTCTCTCCCCTCTCTTTTGCTCTCTCTCCCCCCTCTCTTTTGCTCTCTCCCCCTCTCTCTTTTGCTCTTTCTCCCCCTCTCTTTTGCTCTCTCTCCCCCTCTCTTTTGCACTCTCTCCCCTCTCTTTTGCTCTCTCTCCCCTCTTGTTTGCTCTTTCTCTCCCCTCTCTTTTGCTCTCTCTCCCCCTCTCATTTGCTCTCTCTTCCCTATCTTTAGCTCTTTCTCCCCCTCTCTTTCATCCTCTTTCTCTCTCCCCCCCTCTCTTTTGCTCTCTTTCTCTCTCTCCCTCTCTTTTGCTCTCTTTCTCTCTCCCCCTATCTTTTGTTCTATTTCTCTCTCTCCCCTCACTTTTGCTCTCTTTCTTTCTTCCCCCTCTCTTTTGCTCTCTTTCTCTCCCCCCCCTATCTTTTGTTCTATTTCTCTCTCTCCCCTCTCTTTTGCTCTCTTTCTCTCTCCCCCTCTGTTTTGCTCTCTTTCCCTCCCCCCTCTGTTTTGCTCTCTCTCCCCTCTTTTTTGCTCTCTCTCCCCTCTTTTGCTCTCTCTCTCCCCCTCTTTTGCTCTCTCTCTCTTTTGCTCTCTCTCTCTTTTGCTCTCTCTCCCCCCCTCTCTTTTGCTCTCTCTCCCCCCTCTCTTTTGCTCTCTCCCCCTCTCTCTTTTGCTCTTTCTCCCCCTCTCTTTTGCTCTCTCTCCCCCTCTCGTTTGCACTCTCTCTCCTCTCTTTTGCTCTCTCTCCCCCTCTCATTTGCTCTCTCTTCCCTATCTTTAGCTCTTTCTCCCCCTCTCTTTCATCCTCTTTCTCTCTCCCCCCCTCTCTTTTGCTCTCTTTCTCTCTCTCCCTCTCTTTTGCTCTCTTTCTCTCTCCCCCCTATCTTTTGTTCTATTTCTCTCCCTCCCCTCACTTTTGCTCTCTTTCTCTCTCCCCCCTCTCTTTTGCTCTCTTTCTCTCTCCCCCTATCTTTTGTTCTATTTCTCTCTCTCCCCTCTCTTTTGCTCTCTTTCTCTCTCCCCCTCTGTTTTGCTCTCTTTCCCTCCCCCTCTCTTTTGCTCTCTCTCCCCTCTTCTTTGCTCTCTCTCCCCTCTTTTGCTCTCTCTCTCCCCCTCTTTTGCTCTCTCTCTCTTTTGCTCTCTCTCTCCCTCTCTTTTGCTCTCTCTCCCTCTCTTTTGCTCTCTCTCCCCTCTCTATTTTGCTCTCTTTTCCCCCTCTATTTTGCTCTCTCTTCCCCTTCTCTTTTGCTCTCTCCCCCCTCTATTTTGCTTTATTTCTCCCCCTTCTTTTGCGCTCTCAGGCCACGCCCACTCCTGACCGACCACGCCCATGCTGGCCATGCCCCCCACCCACACCCCTATCACGACACTCCGGCCGACCATGCCCCATCGACGTGCCCACTCTGCTGACCATGGCCTTGACACGCTCCCGCAATGGCCTCTTTCGCCTGCTCTGCTGTCTGATGTTGATCCTAAAGGCCAGGTATGTTTGTCCTCGTGCAGTCTCTACTGCGCATGACTGCATCTGACAAACATACCTGGCCTTGTATTATATAGGATATATATATACTGTTAATGTAAAATAGATATCTATACCTATATATCCATAGGAATAGATATACAGGTATTGGTATAAACAGATACATAAAGAAAAAAAAGAAAAATTACATTATCCTGTATGTGAAGAACATTGGAATGTTAAATATATACAGTAAATATACAGTAAACACATAAATACATCTGTACACACACACACACATATATATATATATATATATATATATATATATACACATATATTTTATGGTTAAAGTCAGATATTGAGTAATCCTAGGATTACCCGGGTAAATCAGACATTACCCAAGCAGCTGTAGGTAAAGCCCAATGTATGATCTGTAATTCCCCCATCTTCACTAACTTTTTTGCCTCTGCCTGGGAGTTCAACCTCATTCCAGAGGATTATCGGGACGCCTTCCTTGAACCCCCCAGGCGGAGGCAAAAAATTGGCCGCGAATGTGCATGTGGCGGCAGTGCACCAGAACTGCTTGTGCAATGATAAATGCCGACATCGTATGCTGTCGGCATTTATTGATGTCTGGCAGACATGACCGCTACAGCGGATCATGTCCACCAGACAAATGATAAATCGGCCCCATTGTCTATAGTACCATGACACAATGTATGGTTCATGTCTTGCATTGTATTGTCTCTAAACAAAAGTGTAAAACAAACTTAGAAATATTAAATACCTTTATTAGCATACATTTTAACAGCATTTTTCATTTAGTAGGTTGTTGGAGAGGCTCACAATGAGGCAGGTTAGTATATAGATATGTAGAGCATTGTGTTATATATGCACATCAACAACATCCTTAAAGCTCAGGATTGTGGAATGCATTTACTTTTAGCCTAATTTTTTCTTTCATGATACCATCAGAGCATGCGATTTTAAATAACTTTCCAATTTATTTCTATTATCTAATTTGTTTCGTTCTCTTTCTATCCTTTGTGGAAAATTTTACCTAGGTAGGCTCAGAAGCTGCTGATTGGTGGCTGCACATATATGCCTCTTGTTATTGGCTTTCAGCTAACTCCCAGTGCATTACTGTTCCCACAACAAAGGATACCAAAAGAATGAAGCAAAATTAATTAAAGAAGTAAATTGGAAAGTTGTTTAAAATTGTATAAGCTACCTGAATCATGAAAGAAAAATGTTGGGCTTAATGTCCCTTTAACCTGTTAAATCATTTTATTGAGATATATATGAAAGTAACCAATTGATGAAAATGAATAGACCATTATTGTAACCTATCAACCTTACAAATACTTTATTCTAAAATATTTTAAGGGCCACAAAATATTGCTTGTAAATAAATAACAAAGCCTACACATTCTGTTTCTACTTTAGACCTCATATTTAAATTATTGTCATCCATGTAAACTTGTTTGCTTTAGAAGCAATCATGTTGTAGACAATATTAAAGGGCTGGTAAACACAGTAGATTTGCATAATCAACACATGCATGATGAAAAGACAATGCAATAACACTTAGAGCTCATTTATTAAGCAGAGGATGCTGCTTCGTTGCCCTATCATTTCAGGCTTGCCTAAAATGGAAGTTAAGAAGCAGCGGTCATAAGATGGCTGCTTCTTAACCTGTGTGGCGGAGTGAAATCATCCTGATCCCATATGATCAGGATGATTGACAGCCCCTGCTTGTGGCCGATTGGCTGCCAATGAGCAGGGGCAGCATTGCACAAGCATTTAACCAGAAATGCTTGTGCAATGTTAAATGCTGAGCAAGGTCGAGCAGACATGTTTCACTACAGCGAATCATGTCTGCTCGACTTTTAATAAATCTACCCCTTAGGGGCTGTTTTTTTTAAGTGCGGAGAGACATGATACGATGTAGCCTAACATGTCCACCGCACATCGATAAATGCCGACAGCATACGCTGTTGGCATTTATCATTGCACCAGCAGTTCTTGTGAACTTCTTGTACAATGCCGCCTCCTGCAGATTGGCCGCTAGCAGGGGTTGTCAATCAGCCCAATCGTATAGGATCGGGCGGATTGTTGTCTGCATCCTTAGAGCAGGCGGACAAGTTATGGAGCAGTGGTCTTTAGACTGCTGTTTCATAACTACTGTTTCCCCCGAGCCTGAAGACTCGCACGGAAACAGGGGCATCAAGTTCCATTTGGAGCTTGATAATTCATCCCCTTAGTCTGAACATCAAATGAGTAGTAGATTTTTTTTTCTGACAAATTTCAAAGTTAATTTCCACTCTGCCTGTACCATGTGACAGCCATCAGCCAATCACAAATGCATATACGTATATTCTGTTTATTCTTGCACATACTCAGTAGGAGCTGGTGGCGCAAAAAGTTTAAATATAAAAAGACTGGGCACATTTTGTTAATGGAAGTAAATTGGAAAGTTGTTTAAAATTGTGTGCTCTATCTGAGTCATGAAAGTTTAATTTTGACTTGAGTGTCCCTCAGGATAACTTTTGGATATAGTCCAGTAGTCAATAATTCAAGAAGAAAACATTGTTCACAAGTTGATAGCTAGTTTATGTGAAAATCCTGACTAGTGACTACGCCACTGACGCACCTACGGTCAGTTTGCAAAGTCCTCTAATGTCTGTATTACAATGCTTCTATTGTGGAACTTGTAATTTGATTTCAACATAGAAAGTGAAACTCAGAGCTTGAGTAGAAATTAAGTCAACACAAAGTTAAAAAAAAACTGAAGCCAGCTCTCAAAAGGTTGAGACATAATACAAAAAAAATCTGTTTTTTTTTAGAGAAAAAAAAGTGTAGGGAAGGTGTAGAATAAAGGATTTTCAAAACTCGTGATAAAGTATTTGAAATGCTAAGTCTCTCTGGTTATAGGAAAAAAGTATTTACTTTTCGTTATTTTGGCCTAGATTACATGGTATAAAATTGTGAAGGTTTATAGGTTTCCAGATCTTCCATGGAAATCTGTAGAAATAGGCTAAATAAAACTTACCTGGAAGTTTGTTGTTGATGGTGTTTTAAACTATTGCCTCAGAATGTAACGGTGAAGAGAGCCCAATTTGTTACTTAAAGGGTGATAGTGTAATTGTCCCAAACCTCATCTGCTATAATGTTAAAGGGACATGGAACTGTTTTTTTTTTTTCATGATTCAGATAGAGCATGACATTTTAAATAACTTTCCAATTTATTTCTATAATTAGTTTTATTTTCTTTGTATCCTTTGTTGAAAAGTATACCTAGGTAGGCTCAGCAGATGCTTATTGGTGGCTGCACATATATGCCTTTTGTCATTGGCTTTCAGCTAGTTCCCAGTAGTGTATTACTGCTCCTTCCAACAAAGGATACCAAGATAATGAAGCAAATTAGATAATAGACGTAAATTGGAAAGTTGTTTAAAATTGTATGTTCTATCTGAATAATAAAGAAAATTATGGGTTTCATGTCCCTTTAATCTAGGCATTTTGTTTTCTGCCAGAATTAGTTTAGCATGCTTCTAGCGTGATCACAAACCAAAATGTATCTGTGTGTTACAAGCCTGCAGATGTGAATGTGTTTTCAGTAGAAAGTTCACAAAAATATATTTTCATATGTTGACAGCTGCCAGTACCTAAAAAGGCGGCACTAGTTAGAGGGGGGAGGGTTAGAGAGCTGTTTGGGAGGGATCAAGAAGTTTGGAGGGTAAGGGTGGATCCTTAGAAAATATAAATAAATAAATAAAAAATATTTAATGAAAAAAAAAAAGCCTTCAATTTTTATAATGGCAGATTGTCCGCCAGTACTTAAGATGGGGTGAGGGAGGGAAGAGAGCTGTTTGGGAGAGATCAGGGGGTTGGGAAGTGTCAATTGGGAGGGCAATCTTTACACTAAAGCTAAAATTAACCTTACAAGCTACCTAATTAACCCAGTCACTATCGGGAATATCACAACCCCAAATCAAAAAATAAGACAGTATTGAACATGCAAAAAAACAAAAACAAAAAGAGTCATTTGAAAATTCATTTTAACCTGTACTATATTGAAAACACATTATTAAAACATTATTTTATGTTTTACTTTGTGAATTTAATGTATTT
Organism: Bombina bombina; assembly: GCF_027579735.1. Classification (NCBI taxonomy): domain Eukaryota; kingdom Metazoa; phylum Chordata; class Amphibia; order Anura; family Bombinatoridae; genus Bombina; species Bombina bombina. The sequence goes on from NC_069501.1 coordinate 406,842,315, forward strand.
TTTAAAATATACACTAATTTCAAACTTGATGACTGCAAAAATGTTGGGACGGGGCAATTTAGGACTAATAGCGATGTGACAAGGTGAGATAAGAAGGTGATGTGAAATAGGTGAGGCAATTGTGTAATCATAGTATTCAAGGAGTATTAAAAAAAAGGCCTAGTCCTTCAAGAGCAAGGATGGGTCATGGCTCGACAATCTGCCAAGAGGATTTTGGGCATTTCACCTTCTACAGTGCACAATTTAATTAAAAGATTCAAGGAATCCGGTCAAATCTCAGTGCGTAAAGGGCAAGATCGAAAACCACTTCTGAATGCACGTGATCTCCGATCCCTCAGATGTCACTGTCTCAAAAACATCATGAGTCTGTAATGGATATCCTGACATGGGCTCGGGAATAATTTAGTAAACCTTTGACAGCCAACACCATTCGCTGCTGCATCCATAGTTCCAAGTTAAGGCTTTACTATGCAAAGCAGAAGCCATACATCAACATTGTCCAGAAGCACTGCTGACTTCTCGAGGCTCTGTCTTATCTGAGATTGGCAGTAGCACAGTGAAATCATGTTTTTTGGTCCGAAGAGTCAACTTTTGAAATAGTTTTTGGAAAAAACAGCTGTCATGTTCTTTGGACCAAAGAGGAAAAGGACCAATCAAGCTGTTATTGGCATCAGGTCCAAAAGCCAGCGCCTCTCATAGTATGAGGCTCTGTCTCATCTAACTTGCACATTTGTGAGGGCACCATTAATGCAGAAAGATATGTATACATTTTGGAGAAACATATGCTGCCATTCAGGCATTGTCTTTTCCAGAGACATCCCTGCATTTTCCAGCAGGACAACGACAAACCACATTCTGCCCGGATTACAAGCGCATGGTTGCATAAGCAGAGAGTGTGGGTGCTAGCATGGCCTGCCTGCAGTCCTGACCTGTTTTTAATTGAAAATGTGTGGCACATTATAAAGTGCAAAATAAGGCAACGAAGGCCCCGTAAGTTGCGCAGCTGAAGACATGCATAAAAGATGAAAGGGGAATTCTGCTTTTTAAACTTAATGAACTGTTATCTTCAGTACCCACAAGCTTAATGAGTGTTATTAAATGAAAAGGTGAAGTTTCACAGTGGTAAACAGTTGACTGTCCCAACTTTTTTGGAGTGTGTTGCAGTCATCAGATTTCAAATGAGTTTATATTTTAAAAAATACATTAAATTCACAATGTAAATCATTAAATAATGTGTTAATAATTTTTTTAATATAAATTAATAGGTGAATTGAATTTTCAAATTACTCTTTTATTTAATAATAAAAAGTACATTGTTTTCTATGTGAAGAAAATATGGGTAGCGCAAATTGTGTTTCATTGAAATACGGTCAGTTTAGCGCACATAGGTGCTTATTGAAATATTAGATATAAAATATTAAAAAAATATATATTAAAAATTATTTAAAATTATTAAACATACTGTAAAATATATATATTCTATGGATTATTTATAATATTGTACAGTATGTATAATAATTGTAAATACGTTTTAATAATTTATATGTAATATTATATATGTAATATTTCAGTAGCGCACCTTAAGATTACTAAATTTTCACTTACGCTAACCCAACCACGTTTAAATCGAAACCGCAAAACAAAATGTGCAAAACGCTGATACTGTTCATGTAAAATACATATCTATATCTATATATCTATAGGAATAGATATAGAGGTATAGGTACAGTATATACACATATATAGAAAATTAGAAATATGTATTTACAATAAAAAGTATATTATCCTGTAAGTGAAGAACTTTGCAATGTGAAATATACAGTAAAACACATACTGTAGATACATAAACACATCTGCACACACACACACACACACATATATATATATATATATATATATATATATATATAGCGAGACTAAATACATACAGAGAGAAGTGCACTCACAGGAACGAACAACTGGCTCAATAACATTTTTAGCCTGTTCTATGGCGATTTACCACCTGGGTGCAACTTTTTAGCCCAGTAACGCTTTTCACAGAGTAGAACTTTCCTGTTGTTCGTTGTTCGTTCCTGTGAGTGCACTTCTCTCTCTCTCTCTCTCTCTCTCTCTCTCTCTCTCTATATATATATATATATATATATATATATATATATAAACCTCTGATGAAGCACATGTGCGCATGCGCAAAACGCGTTAGGTGTTTTTGCTCTGGCTTCACCTTTTGTACCTGCACTCTGCCAATAAACTGATTTTGAACTGACCTTGGATGTAGCTTCGGTCTCAATGCTTCCCGCCTTTGGGGATTTCTTGCCTTTTATATATATATATATATATATATATAGATAGATAGATAGATAGATAGATATAGATATATATATACAAAACAAAAAGAAGCAGGCACTCACCAGTATTTAAATAAAGGATGCTTGTTATGTCTGAGGAAGGAGGTAATACCACGAAACGTCACACCTTGTGGAATTAAAAGATATCCTTTATTTAAATATCGGTGAGTGCTGCCTTCTTTTTATTTTGTATGCTTTGCCTGCTGCAGCACCCCGGTCAAAGATGTGTGAGTGCCATACTCTGCCTGGAATTATATATATATACACATGTATGTAGCTCTATGTTATTATTATGTTATCAGACAGTGTTATTATGAGTGTAACTGTACTTTTAAATGTATTTTTGATGTTTTTTGTGCCACATTTTTGTTTTGCGTAACAGTAAGCCAGAGGTCTGAAATTGCACCAACCTGATGTATTATATTAAATTGCGCTAAAGTTAAAGGTTTTACTTTCAACTCTTAATAGCTGTGTTAATTCCGATGCTCGCAAAGAGCAATAAACTACTTATACACTATTTATAATCTAGCTCTTAGTGTCCTGAACCCCTAAGGCTGTCAAAATGTCCTTAAAAGGACATGATACACAAATTTTGAAGCACTTGAAAGTGACGCAGCATAGCTGTAAAAAGCTGACTAGAAAATATCACCTGAACATCTCTATGTAAAAAGATATTGACACTGCAACGTAAAGAGTATTTAAGCAGCCAATCATTAATGCTAGTCCCAGGACTTGCAATGGAGTGTGCATCTGGCATGTGCAGGCACAGTCATGTTCTTTCCCTATTCAGTTTAAGGAAGATTACTATGATATCTCACGAGATGTCAGTGAAATCTTATGTGAACACAGAAAAGCCTTAGCACTGCTGATTCTGATTGCCTATTGTTTATTTTTTTTTATTTTTTTTTTAACTTGCAGCTGGATAGCAGCTGAAGTAATACTGTTCACAAAGCACTTACTCTGGTGAGATGGAGACATTGTGAGGTAAAATATCTTCCTTTTTTACATAGAGATATTCAGGTGATATTTTCCTGTCAGCTTTTTACAGTTATGCTGCATCACTTTCAAGTGATTTAGCATATGAGTATTATGTCCCTTTAACTAATGACCATAGATGCTCAGCTAAAAGTGAAAAGTAATCTCCTCAAATTCCTGCTCTGAATTGAGGATAACTCCTCAGAAGACAGTTCTCCTTCAAAAGAGAGGAGAAGATCCATCTAAATCAGGAACCTGGACTGGCTTGAGTCACTTCCATAGAAAAGTAGGTACTTCACGCTTGGTAAATGAACTAGAGGAAATACATTTACGTTTGCACTTACCTTATGGCAACATAAGAGCCAAAACATCAGAAGAGCCTATTTATCAAGCTCCGTATGGAGCTTGATGCCCGTGTTTCTAAAGACTGCTGCTCCATAACCTGTCCGCCGCTCTGAGGCAGCGGACAGAGATTGTCGGAAATCAACTTGATCCAATACATTTGGGTTGATTGACACCCCCTGCTAGCGACCGATTGGCCGCAAATCTGCAGGGGGCGGTATTGCACCAGCAGTTCACAAGAACTGATGGTGCAATGATAAATGCCGAGAGTGTATGCTGTCGGCATTTATCAATGTGCAGCGGACATGATCTGCAATATCGGATCATGTCCGCTCGCACATTAGTAAATAGGCCCCTATAAGTGTTCCTTCAAACTGGGATAAAAGTCAGTAATGCCATCCATTCCTGAGTAGTATATAAGAAATGGAGTAGCCAATGAGATGGCAAAACAGAACTTAAAGGGGCAGTAAAGTCAAGATTAAACTTTCATGATTCAGAAAGCATGCTATTTTATTTTAAGAAAACAACAAGAAATGTGCACAGTCCTAGGTTGTTAGATGGTGCTTGGCTGAGTAGGTTATATGGAAGTCCTTATATGTAGCTTTACAATAGCTGTATATTATTTAGTTATTTAAGCCTCTCCCCTCTCTGTTTTGTCTGCTAGTGTTGAGATGTGACCATTCTTTGAGCAGTATAGAGAATATGGACGATGCTGTGTCTTAAAACTGTGTTTACAATGCGGTATAGACTCACCAGCAATCGCTCTTTGTCCTCGCGGTAACCCGCGCTGCTCGATAATTTTTCTGTTCCTCCAGAAGTCTGCAACAGTCCGGTTAGCTGCGCTGAGTAGCCTTCTTGGGATGCGCGGGTGATGCCGTGTCTGACTCCTCCTCTGTAGGTGACGTAGGGGCAGGAAGATTGCCCGATTGGTAGTTACGGGTAAAGCCGCTTCTGTCTCTCTCCTCTGTAGGTGACGTAGGGGCAGGAAGATTGCCCGATTGGTAGCTACGTGTGAAGCCGCTTCTGTCTCTCTCCGTTGTATTGAGTATAGCTGCTTCAGTGGCAGAAAGGTTTAATGAAGTAAAGCAGACCAGGGGTTAGTAAAGGCGTGAGTGGTAACCTCTCAAAGTAGCCAAGTGTACAGTACCGTGAGTATCAGATCCAGTCCTCAAGGCTCGCTAGCCATAGATACAGGAACAACAAAAAACGAAGACTTTCAGGATCTATTTCAACCAAGTGGTTTTATTCAGGCATCGGTGGTAAGTCACTCAGTGGTGTACAAGGTGAGGTGTTGTAGAACTGACGCGTTTCGCGCATGTGCAATGCGCTTCATCAGAGATCATTCAGGTGTGTTCCACAGGTAAGGTAATAAACATTGTGTTGACCAATCAGGAGCATTTAAAATACATTTGAACTAGGTGCTAATGCAATTAAGCGTATTTTTTGACAATTGGATAAAGTGATTTAGTTTGTGCAAAAGTGCAAATATTTGAAGATATTGTTTGCAAAGTGCATACTTATTAATAAACTATAAATACCAACAAACATAACATTCCTTATCAAAAGATGATATTCAGAAAAAATATAAATTGTGAAAAAATGTAAAGAAAACAACCCAATGGGAAATATAAAATAAGGAAAAATGGCGTAGATGTCTCTAATAGTGCCGCTGGGGTAAAATAAAATACTTAAAACTAAACAATAATAAAAAGTAAAATTGTCAATTGATATTGGTTACAATAAATGAGGACTAATAGTGAGTATAAATCTTAGTAGTTATGGATGGGAAAATTTTGAAAAAACTTTTTACTTTTTAAAGGCGGCCGCCAATTGAACATAAAAATTTGTATACAGAACACTAAAAAAAGCATATACATGAGGAACTCATATATATACTAAACACTAAGGCCTAGATTTAGAGTTGGGCGGTAGCCGTCAAAACCAGCGTTAGAGGCTCCTAACGCTGGTTTTTACTGCCCTCTGGAATTTGGAGCCAGTCATTAAAGGGTCTAACGCTCACTTTCCAGCCGCAACTTTTCCATACCGCAGATCCCCTTACGTCAATTGCGTATCCTATCTTTAGAGTCATGGCTGAAGTGAGCGTTAGAAATCTAACGACAAAACTCCAGCCGCAGAAAAAAGTCAGTAGTTAAGAGCTTTCTGGGCTAACGCCGGTTTTTAAAGCTCTTAACTACTGTGCTCTAAAGTACACTAACACCCATAAACTACCTATGCACCCCTAAACCGAGGTCCCCCCACATCGCCGCCACTATATTAAATTTTTTAACCCCTAATCTGCCGCTCCGTACACCGCCGCCAGCTAAATTATCCCTATGTACCCCTAATCTGCTGCCCCTAATACCGCCGACCCCTATATTATATTTATTAACCCCTAATCTGCCCCCCTCACCGTCGCCTCCACCTGCCTACACTTATTAACCCCTAATATGCCGAGCGGACCGCACCGCTACTATAATAAAGTTATTAACCCCTAATCTGCCTCACTCCCGCCTCAATAACCCTATAATAAATAGTATTAACCCCTAATCTGCCCTCCCTAACATCGCCAACACCTAACTTCAAACATTAACCCCTAATCTGCGGACTGGAGCTCACCGATATTCTAATAAATGTATTAACCCCTAAAGCTAATTCTAACCCTAACTCTAACACCCCCCTAAGTTAAATATAATTTTTATCTAACAAAATAAATTAACTCTTATTAAATAAATTATTCCTATTTAAAGCTAAATACTTACCTGTAAAATAAACCCTAATATAGCTACAATATAAATTATAATTATATTATAGCTATTTTAGGATTAATTTTTATTTTACTGGCAACTTTGTATTTATTTTAACCAGGTACAATAGCTATTAAATAGTTAAGAACTATTTAATAGCTAAAATAGTTAAAATAATTACTAAATTACCTGTAAAATAAATCCTAACCTAAGTTACAATTAAACCTAACACTACACTATCAATAAATTAATTAAATACAATACCTACAATTATCTACAATTAAACCTAACACTACACTATCAATAAATTAATTAAATAAAATACCGACAATTATCTACAATTAAACCTAACACTACACTATCAATAAATTAATTAAATAAAATACCTACAAATAAATACAATTAAATAAACTAACTAAAGTACAAAAAAATAAAAAAGAACTAAGTTACAAAAAATAAAAAATATTTACAAACATTAGAAAAATATTACATTCATTTTAAACTAATTACATCTACTCTAAGCCCCCTAATAAAATAACAAAGCCGATCAGCCAATAGAATGTGAGCTCAATCTGATTGGCTGATTGGATCAGCCAATCGGATTGAACTTGATTCTGATTGGCTGATTCCATCAGCCAATCAGAATTTTCCTACCTTAATTCCGATTGGCTGATAGAATCCTATCAGCCAATCGGAATTCGACGGACGCCATCTTGGATGACTTCATTTAAAGGAACCGTCATTCGGCTAGTAGGCGTCGCTTGAAGAGGTTGGATCCGCGTGGGCTGGGAAGAAGATGGCTCCGCTCCGGAAGAAAGAAGATTGAAGATGCGGCTTGATAGAAGACTTCATCCCGATGATGGACTTCCGACTTCAGCCCGATGATGGATTTCTTCAGCCGCCGCTTGGATCCAGACTTCAGCCCGAGGATAGACGTCACTCTTCAGCCCCCCGCTTGGGCTTGGATCAAGACTTTGGACCCTCTTCTGGACAGATCGGGACCCAGTGAGGTGAAGACAAGGTAGGGAGATCTTCAGGGGCTTAGTGTTAGGTTTATTTAAGGGGGGTTTGGGTTAGATTAGGGGTATGTGGGTGGTGGGTTGTAATGTTGGGGGGGTATTGTATTTTTTTTTTACAGGCAAAAGAGCTGAATTCTTTGGGGCATGCCCCGCAAATGGCCCTTTTCAGGGCTGGTAAGGTAAAAGAGCTTTGAACTTTTTTCATTTAGAATAGGGTAGGGCATTTTTTTATTTTGAGGGCCTTTGTTATTTTATTAGGGGGCTTAGAGTAGGTGTAATTAGTTTAAAATTGTTGTAATATTTTTCTAATGTTTGTAAATATTTTTTTATTTTTTGTAACTGTAAAATAAATATTAATCCTAAAATAGCTATAATATAATTATAATTTATATTGTAGCTATATTAGGGTTTATTTTACAGGTAAGTATTTAGCTTTAAATAGGAATAATTTATTTAATAAGAGTTAATTTATTTCGTTAGATAAAAATTATATTTAATTTAGGGGGGTGTTCGGGTTAAAGTTAGACTTAGCTTTAGGGGTTAATCCATTTATTACCGTAGCGGCGAGATTCGGTCGGGGTTAATAATTGAAGTTAGGTGTCGGCGATGTTAGGGAGGGCAGATTAGGGGTTAATACTATTTATTATAGGGTTATTGAGGCGGGAGTGAGGCGGATTAGGGGTTAATAACTTTATTATAGTAGCGGTGCGGTCCGCTCGGCAGATTAGGGGTTAATAAGTGTAGGCAGGTGGAGGCGAAGTTGTGGGGGGCAGATTAGGGGTTAATAAATATAATATAGGGGTCGGCGGTGTTAGGGGCAGCAGATTAGGGGTACATAGGGATAATGTAGGTAGCGGCGGTTTACGGAGCGGCAGATTAGGGGTTAAAAAAATATGCAGGTGTCAGCGATAGTGGGGGCGGCAGAATAGGGGTTAATAAGTGTAAGGTTAGGGGTGTTTAGACTCGGGGTACATGTTAGAGTGTTAGGTGCAGACGTCGGAAGTGTTTCCCCATAGGAAACAATGGGGCTGCGTTAGGAGCTGAACGCTGCTTTTTTGCAGGTGTTAGGTTTTTTTCCAGCTCAAACAGCCCCATTGTTTTCTATGGGTATATCGTGCACGAGCATGTTTTTGAAGCTGGCCACGTCCGTAAGCACCGCTGGTATCTAGAGTTGCAGTGGCGTTAAATTATGCTCTACGCTCCCTTTTTGGAGCCTAACGCACTGAAAACCCAGCCATTCTGTGAACTCTAAATACCAGCTGTATTTAAAAGGTGCGGGAGAAAAAAAGCATGCATAGCTAACCCACCCCTTTGGCCGCCAAACTCTAAATCTAGCCGTAAGGGAGCACGTTAATTGTAAAGAAAAAAGGTATAGAATGGAAAAATGCTAAAAGAATTTTTTTATATATAGCAATGTGAACAAGTATAAAAGTTGTATTTCTAAAAAAAAAAGGATACTTTTTTTTCCTTTTTTCCACATTTCTCTTCTTCTACTATAGCTATGGCTTATACCTCTGTTTGGGATGTCTAGGTAATCATATAGTGATGATTATGCATAATCTACAGATACCTAATAATATATATATGGTATGGACAGACCTGTGAGGTATAGCTAAATGTTGAAGAGATTATATGTGTTGAAGATTATCTAACTACGAACTACTCTATTGCCACTTCTAAGGAAGATAAAAATGTAATCTAATATACTTTATGAATCAACAAGTAAGTTACCCCCTCCTATGTTAAATAATTTGGGAACCTAAATGGGCTATGTTCTCTCTAACCTTGATACTGTGACATTGGTCTGGTATATGGTAACCTTAAAAGTAAGGATTATTGGTTATAGGCTAGAATCAAGTAATCAGTAGGATATGGTTATTTTTTGTTGGTGAATTTTTATGTGTAGGGGCAATTGGTAATGTAAGGACTATACAATAAAAAAACGTAAAAATTGTGACTAATCCAAAAATAGATCTAAGTCCTGTCTCTTGTTAATACCTTTTGGATATTTAGGGCTCCATGTACTAAGCAGTCAGCGAGCTACCCGCAACAAATCTCGCGTCAAAACTCGCAAACTGATATGTACAAAGTTGTCAACTATGTTCAAACTCGCATCTTTAAAATTGCGAGCGTACTTATCCGCCAAACCTCGCTACCTCTCCATTTTTCACTGTAATTAGACACATTTGACCACCAACTCGCCAAAAACGAATGTACTAAAAAATCTATTTGTCCGCTCGCTACAATTTCCGCTCCCACCTCGTTATTTTTGCCTCGCCACCTTTTAGGTGGCGGGCAAGGTACAAAACAATAGGAAAGTCAATCTAGACGCCAGTCTAGACATATATAAAAGGCAGTAATATCAGCATTGTACAGCATAACTGGCGTCTAATTTGTCTCTCATTTCCATGTACATAAATTGCGCCAAATTTGTCGACTGTAATTAAAGAGTAATCTATATTTTAAATTTGTATTGTATAGTTGTCAATCTTTATAATTATTTTTATATTAATATTTATATATTATCAGATCCAGATGAAGCCATATCCAAATTGTAAATAAATATTACAAAAATAACGCTCTGTTATCACTCTTCAAAAATTTTTGAACAATAATAAAGTTGTTTAGATAAGTTGAACTTTTATAGGAGCAAAATTCTATTCCCGCGACTACTATGATGTTCGTGACACCTTGCATGTCACGTGTTAATAATTGGCCAGACAATTCAACTGAAAGTTAAGTACATCAGCTTAGTCGCGGCGAGCGAGGCGTCAAATTTATCAATAATCCGCCACTGCTCGCGGCGGGCTAGACTTGTCTATTTATTGGGGGATTATTAGTACATAGTGACAGCGGACACCATTTCGCCCGCGGCGAGTAACGGCGAGTTTATCCGCGTCTAAAATGACGGATGAATTGACGGCTTAGTACATGGAGCCCTTAGTTTGAAGAGTAAAAATCCAGAATGCCTCTTGCCTAAGTAATTTGCCCATTCTATCTCCACCCCTAATGTCCCTTCTGATATGATCAATGCCTATAAAATGAAACAAATGTTTTGTGTGTAGTCCATGAGTTCTAAAATGTTTGGCGACTGGTGTTTTTGGTTTGTCCTCATCTAGGGATAGGAGGTGTTCCCTAATGCGGTCTTTTAAAAGATGGGAAGTGAGTCCTATATATTGAGCCGAACATTGTAGGCATGTTATAAGGTAGATGACATAGGTGCTTGTACAGTCTATACAGTGTTTAATACGATAGGTAAGACCTGTTTGTGAAGATGTAAAATGCTCTGTTTTGTTGGTATAATTACAGCATTTACAAATATGGCCACATTTGTAAAAGCCATTTGAGATAGATAGCCAGTTTGAAGATGTGCATGGTTTGTTAAAAAAATGTTTTTTAGTTTTTTCTCCTATGGTAGGGGCTTTTTTAGCTACACATCTAATATGTTTCTTTGTAATGTCTTGCAGTTGGTTATCACTCTGTAATATCGGTAGATATTTGAGGACTATGTCACAAATTTTGTGATATTGTTTGCTATAGGCTGTTGAAAACACTACATTATTAGTTTGTGGGGTGATTTGGGTAATCGTGTCTTTTTGTTTGTAAAGGCCTGAGAGCAATTTATTTCTATTCATTTTGCTGACCTCTTGGGCTGTTGACAATAAGAGGTCTTTTCTGTAACCTCTTTCTTGTAGCCTTGCAGTAATGAGGTTAGCTTGAATATTGTATTCTTGGAGGGTAGAGCAGTTCCTGCGGGCTCTGATGAACTGGCCTTTAGGTATGCCTCTAGTGATGTGGCCCACATGGCAGGAATCGGCTCTAAGTATAGTATTCCTGGCTAAGGATTTTCTAAATATAGTGGAAGTTATATTATCATGATTGCCTGCTGATAATTGAAGATCTAGATATGAGATAGTATTTTTGTCTATGACATGGGTAAATTTTAAATTTAAATCATTGGTATTTAACTAGTCCAGTAAAGAGACAACACTGTATTGGCTGCCCTTATTCCAGATGACCAACAGGTCATCTATAAAGCGACCATACACCACTACTCCGTCCTCGAATGGGAAGCCTTCACAGAAAATATGGTTGAGCTTGAACCAGCTCATGTATAGATACATTTCTGTAAGTAAAAGCTTCCCCCGAAGACGAAGTAGTTGTGGGTTAGCAGAAATCTTGTGGTTGAGACCAAAAAGTCAATATATTCTATAGAGAAATTTGTGAGTACTGTCTTTTATGTAGCCTGGAAGGGATGTTACATTGGGTTGTAGGATAGAGTCCAACCAGGCCCCTAGTTTTTCGCATAGGGAGCCCATACAGGCCACAATAGAGCGCCCTGGTGGGCTTGAGAGTGTCTTGTGGATTTTGGGAATGACCCTGAAAGTGGGTATGAGTGGCTCATCTGTGAGAAGATGTTCAAAAACTTCACGTTTGATGAAACCCTCTTCCAGAGCTGTGTCCAAAAAGTCAAACAGTTCCCTAGTGTACCCAAGTGTGGGGTCTGAATTTAGCTTAGTGTAAGTGTTGGTGTCATTCAATTGGGTGGTAACTTCCCTAAAGTAGTCAGTAGTATTGAGTACCACTACGGCTCCCCCTTTGTCAGCCTGGGTAATCACTATGTTGGGGTTGTCTTGCAGTTGTTTCAAAGCCAATCTCTCTGTACGAGAAATATTATTGAATGTATTGTGTGATCATCATGTAGTTTAAGAATGTCTCTTTGTACTGCTTCTTGATAATTTCTATACAGGGACTCCTAGCTTGAATAGGGTAAAAGTAGGAGTTGTCTTTATTGACCTTGCCTATATGTGCTGGAGTGTGTCTCTGATCATTATTCTGTAAAGATATAAGTGAGTTGAAGGCACTTTGATCCTTATAAGTTAAACCTATATTAGAAGTGTTCGGATAAGGGTCTGTGATAATGGGAGGGGTGGGAGTGTGATCTGTATGAAAGAAGTGTTTCTTTAATGTGAATTTTCGTACTAATCTATTCACATCTACCATTGTAGAAAATACATCAAAATCAGTGCTAGGAGCAAAAGTGAGACCTTTATTCAAGATAGATATTTGTGCTGGTGAAAGAGAATGATCAGATAAATTAATTACATTATCTATTTTTTCTTGGTTTTGGAGGCTGCCCTGCTGGGGTATCTATGTGTCTTGGCAGTACTCTTAGGCGTGCTTGTCTGATTTGGTGTTTTAACTAAAGTAGCTAAGGCTGGTCTAGCTGTATTCGTTAGTTGTAATTCTGGGGGAACAGTTTGTTCTAGTATTAAAGATTCTTGGCTAGCATTAGTGGTCACCTGACTACATTCTGAGGTGCCTGCATCTGTGTCTATGCTTGAAAAAGTAACTTTCTTTTTGGTCTGATTACGATGTCTATTGCCCTTTGTCTTTTTTGATTTACTGCCCCCTGTGGGTTTATGTTGTTGCCATGAATATACAATGTTAAGATCGTAATCTTTCGTGTCTCTATTGTATTTTGACACTTTCCTATTAGATAAATATAAATCTAGCTTAGATATAGTTTCCTCTAATTGTGCAGTGTAATCTTTTTTAATCTTTATAGTGAGTTGTGGTTTCAAATGGTTTGATAATGGATGTGGTCTCATTAATTTGTAACAACAGTTGTTCTCTTTCTGACTTTTTATGTCTAAGTAATTGGTTCATTAAAGTCATTGAACATCGATGCCCTGATGACATATCCTGATCTGCAGAGATCAGTTCCGGAGGAGGAGCCCAGGTGTATGGTCAGGTGAGACACCTGCTCAGCACTACCTCCACTGCAAGCAGTTGGCGGAATTTTCGCGCCTAAGCCCTTACACTTTGGGAGGCTTGCTCAGCAAATCTATCGCTGCTGGATCTGACATAGTGCTATTATACCGCACAAGAACTGTAAGCTGCCATACTTATTGCACCTGGTTATTAGCCCTATCCGTGCATCTCATACTGCTATAGAAGGAAGATGAAGAAGAAAACTACGCTGTAATGTATTTGTGAAAGTGCTTCCTTATAACTGAATTGAAGCAGAGGACGGACCCTGATTAAAGCTAGGAGGTCTCCTGGTCTGGAGCCTCCACCTGGGTTACCCCTGGCTTGCCGGTCGAACCCGGCGCGGTGACCCGCCTCCTCCATACTGACTTTAGTAAACTGTTCTAAGACAGTTATCTGGCCCTACCTGCAAGTTCCGCTGGGTTGCTGTGGGGGTGAGAACGTCGGACGAGTCGGCCCCCAGTGGATTCATCGCGCTTCCTGTCTCTGGGGTGGAAGGTTGCCTCACGGTTGCTCCCGGTCCGCTGTCTCCTCCCACCGGTGCTGCGTGAGGGACACGGACCGTCATCTGTTCCTGGTTTGTTCTCTCAGGTCACAGCCTGCCTCTTCTGCTGCCCGTTGATTCCAGCACTGGTCTGTCTGAGTGCTGTTTGACTTTTCCGGCAGCTGTGGTTAGGTGCACCCCCTTCCCACCGGTGCTGCGAGAGGGGGGTTGTGCTGAAGAGGAGCACCTTGTTCAAGACGTCTGGAAACTGGCAGGGGGTAACGTACTGACTGAAAATTTTGTGCCCCTCTTTTCCCTTCCTCTTTTTGACATAATTATATCTCCAAAGGAGAAAGAGCAGGAGTTACTTTGAGAAGAGGAAGAGACCCCAAAGCCTGAGAGGCAGACCTAAGGGCGTGGACTAAGGAAGGGAAACCTCCATTATTTCTAGGATACTTTGCACCCAGAAACCTAGGAGATTCCTTATAAGCTGGTTCTGGTTTAATTTAAATGTTTTTTTCTTCTTTTTTTTTTTTTTTTTTTTTTTTTTGCCTATATAGTCCCAATACATACATAGTCTGTTGAAGCCAGTAATCTATAGAAAGTAAGAATATCTAACAGCTACAATTTTTGTTCTTAAAAAAAAAAAAAAAAGGAAAACATTTTTTTTTTTTTTTTTTTTTTTTTTTTTTTTTTTTATTTTTTTTTTTTTTTTCTGATACAAAATTAACTTCATATTAAGTATTTACTTAGTGAATTAGAGTTAGAGGTAAATCAGAGGGTATAATATTTCTGGATATACTCTTGATCTTAGGCTAAGGATTTCTAAAAGGAGAGGAAGAAAAAAGAGAAAAAAAAAAAAGCCCTAATCACTTTCTCATATTTTCACTCACTCCCCTTCCCTCACTGTTCCTTACTATACGTTATCACTTTAAGGGGGTTAACCCCTTCGAATTAGTTAATACCCCAGATTTTGCACATCACATTCACAGATTGATGGACAAATTTATTAATACACAGGTTAAAACGTCCCCCCTAAATATGTCAGCGAGGCAAAGGGATAAAAAATCTAAGGCCTCAACAGAAGTCACGGCCGACATTCACTCTACCATCACTACCTTCCCTCACACAAACACATCACTTGATTTACAAACACTTGTTTCAAATATATCAGAAGCCTTAACACCTAAATTTGATGCCCTCAAAAACGAAATAAAACAGGATATAGTGTCACTAACAACCGAAATTCGCCAATTCTCTAGTAGATTGAGCGAGGCGGAACAAAGAATCTCTGATTTAGAGGATATGATGGGCAATCATACTGATAAAATAGACTCCTTGAACTCTAAACTTATCAAAACCCAGTCTAAATTGGAAGACCTAGAAAACAGTGCAAGACGCAATAATTTTAGGGTGATAGGGGTCCCTGAGGAAAAACAATACGAAGATCTTACTAAATTCTTAACTAAAACATTACCACAATTACTCCAAATTCCACTAACTCACCCACAGATAGTCCTCGAAAGAGCACACAGGTTAGGCTGGCAACCTCCAGACAAAGAAAACCCTAGACCAAGACAAATTATAGCAAAAACACTTAACTATCAAGATAAAGTTTTATTATTACAATCTTATAAAAAAAACCAACCTATCCTCTTAGGGGAAACTAAAATAATGCTTTTTCAGGATTTTTCAGCTGAAACATCAGCCAAGAGGAGGGAGCTGGCCCCAGTCTGCACTAGATTAATAAATCAAGGTTATCGAGCCACCATCATTTACCCAGCCAGACTGAAAATCATAATAGAGAACCAGACACATTTCTTTGATTCAGCCAGGGAGGCAGAAAAATTTATAAGTCAATCCTCTGCTCCAGATCAAGGGCTAAGACTTCAGGCAATGACTAACACCTAAGCATAGTTAACTAAACCTGAGCTATAGCCTCTCTCTTTCTCTCTTTTATGGCAGCTCACCATAAGGATGGTAAACGAGGCCCTCGGTGGTCCTCGGTTGTGTTTCTGTGTTTTTGTTGTTTTGTCGTTTTTTTTTTTTTTGTTTTGTTTTTTTCTTCTCTCTCTCTTCTTCTTTTTTCCCTTACGATAAATTAGATGGCCAACACGATTAATAGATTTAGACTGACCTCCTGGAATATTGGGGGTATTACCTCCCCAATCAAACGAAAAACAATAATAGCACATTTAAGAAGAATTCATACTGATATTGCCTTTATACAGGAAACCCATTTAAAGACAGAAGAAATATTAAAACTCAAATGCTCATGGGTTAAAGAAGTTTTATTTTCACCTAGCAAACAGAGAAAGGGAGGAGTAGCAATTCTTTTGGGGAAAAAGCTAAATTATCAAATTCTTCATACAAAAAATGACTCTGAGGGAAGATTTATCATGGTAAAAATTAAGATTGATAAAGTAATATACACATTATGCAACATCTATGCCCCTAATGTTATTAATTGGTCTTTTTGGGAAACATTGCAGGCAGACATTATGATCTATAAAGAGGGTTACCTGATAGTTGGAGGGGACTTTAATATGGCACCCCAATATCCCTTAGATAGATTAAGACAACATCCATTGGCCCCCAGAACTAAAAGAGATAATATTGAATCCAAATTGTTTAACAGACTTTTTCAAAATCTTGGGGTTAGGGATATCTGGAGGTCACAAAATCCGGACTTAAGGGATTACACATGCCTTTCCAAGGTGCATAAATCACTCTCAAGGATAGATCTTCTTCTCTTGGACGAAGAATTATGTAAAACGAGAGTAATGGCAGGGATTCTTCCTATATGTATCTCTGACCACGCCCCTATTTTCTTGGAGTTCCAAGCTAGTGACCCCACTACTACAAGTAATCGATTTCATTTCCCATCTTACCTAGCCATGGATCTCAAATTTAAGAATTGGGTAAAACTTAAGTTAGAAGAATATATATCTTTTAATCAGGATTATATCAATCGTCCCACCATTTTCTGGGAGACAGCAAAAGCAGTGATCAGAGGTGAGATTCTGGCATATTGTATTAGGAGGACAAAGAAATTGAAATTTAGGGAGAAAGAAATCTTAAAAGCAGTATCTAATACATACAATTGCTATCTTCTACAAAAAACATCCAGCACCTGGGAACGATATACCCAGGCGCTGAAAGATAGAGATACTTTTCTTCTCTATAAGACTTCTCAGAAGGAGCTGAGATTCCAAGCTAAACTTTACAGATATGGTAGTAAGTCGGGTAAACTTTTAGCAAGATTAGTTAAAAAAGATAAAGAGGTTTTCATAATTGACTCCCTATTTGAAGATGGTAAACTGATAACAAAAATGGACGATATATCACAGATATTTTCATCCTATTATAAAGATTTATATTCTTTAAAAAACTCAAATATACCTGCTCGCGAAGATTTCTGGAGTAAGATTGTATCCTCATCACTATTACCTGACCAGATTGAAAATCTGAATCTCCCGATCACTGAAATGGAAGTATCAAGAGCAATTCATGACTTATCTTTGAATAAAGCTCCAGGCCCGGATGCCCTCCCCAACGAATTTTACAAAATTGCAAAGTTAACAATCTTGCCATATCTAACCTCATTATATAACAACATATATACAAAGGGTAACCCCCCTTCTCCTAATTTTGCAGCTTCCTGCACTACGCTGATCCTTAAGCAAGGTAAGGACCCAAAGAGGAAGGAGTCATATAGACCCATAGCCTTGCTTAATTCAGATTACAAGATTCTTACCACCATTCTGGCCTCGAGACTCCAAACAATTCTTCCTGGTGTTATTCATAAGGACCAAGCGGGCTTTATGTCCAAGCGTAATTCTTCAGCTAAGATAAGAGAATTGCTTCTTACTATTGATTTTTTCAGTACTAGGGAGAGTTTGGGGTCTGGAGGGCAGGGGGTCACTCCTGATCTAGCTGTTATAGCAATAGATGCCGAGAAGGCTTTTGATTCAATACACCATGATCATTTAATTCACTCCTTGCAACATTTCGGTTTTTATGGTAATTTCCTTAACTTTGTTAGCAATCTATATAATGTAGCGTCTACAAAAATGTTAATTAATGGCTCGACTTCTTCAGATATTTGGCTTAAAAGAGGTACTCGTCAGGGGTGCCCTCTCTCCCCACTCCTCTTTAATGTTTCCATTGAACCCTTGGCCATATGCATTAGGCAACAGTTGGAGGGGATTAAGATTGGCACGGAAGAGCTGAAAATTGCTCTGTATGCCGATGATGTTCTTATTTATATGTCTAACAGTGCCAACAATATTCCTAAACTTATATCCATCATTGAACAATTTGGTTCCTTCTCCGGGTACAGAGTGAATACCACAAAATCGGAACTTATGTGGATCAAACCCCCCAAGGGACCTATGCTAAACATACCCTTCAAAATAGTCTCCAGAGCTTTTAAATATCTAGGGTTAATGATTTCACCTAATCCGGAAAAATGGTATAACCTTAACATTACCCCAGTTCTTAATAGAGTTATGAAGACTCTTAAAAATTGGCAGAATCTCCCCCTCTCGTTGTCAGGCCGCATAGCCTTATATAAAATGATTTGTCTTCCCAAAATTTTATATGTAATACAAAACATTTCATTGATCATAAGGGGAAGAGATTTGACAATATTTAACACTTCTCTGAGAAAATTCCTGTGGCAAAATAAAAAACCCAGAATTTCCTTACTTAAACTTTCTCTCCCCAGAGAACTAGCGGGCCTGGCTCTACCAGACTTAAAACTTTATAACTATGCCTTTTTACTACGCCTAATTTTGGACTGGGTACATGAGAGAGACTACGTCACTAACAATAATCTAGAAAGGAACATAACACATCCATATCTCCCTTTAGCAACTATTCACTGTAATGCTGCTCAATTATCAAAGGAGGTGAAAAAGATGAGAACAATCTATAACCCCCTTCAAGCCTGGTGGAAAGTGTGTAAACTCTTAGGTGTTGAACATAGGATTTCTAAGTTCATGCCACTATCAGGTAACCCTCAATTTCAAGCGGGAGTTCAATTTTCACCTTTCCAGAGATGGCATAAGGTAGGTCTAAGAAAGCTCTCTCAGTTACTAGATTTTGAAAGGACATGCATAAAAACCTTTGGCGCATTGAGAGCGGAATATAAACTCCCTCAAAAAGATTTCTTTGCATATTTACAAGCAAGGCATTTCGCATCTAATATAATAAGCACTTACGGTTGGAATTGGTCCCAGGGGCCAATAGAGAAATGGCTTATCTTAGCTAAAATTGGTACTATGTCAATTTCAACTAGTTATACAGATTTGAGCTCTACAAAAGGAGCCTCTAATCTGGAAAAAATCTCCACCAACTGGGCTCCTGCTTTAAGGCAAAGTTTTATAGAGACTAGTTGTATCCAATTCTCAATTGCGGAAACTAAACGAGTCACTCTTTCTTCCACATGGAGAGAATCTCACATTAAATTATTATTAATGACTTTCTTTACTCCAGAAAAGGGAGCGCGGTATGGTAATTTTAAATTTAGTTCTTGCCCTAAATGTTCCCTTCCTTCTGCTAATCTTATACATATGTTTTGGGATTGCCCAAAGCTGCAACAATTTTGGTCTAAACTACAATACTGGCTTAATACTATTCTGGGAACCTCCTCTCTGAGATTAGAGGTATCTCACATTATATTTTTATGGAAGGACTTAGAAGCTCAGATAGGCAATTCCAAAATTGTTAATATGGCCATATTAGCAGCCAGATATTTAATTCTCAGAAAATGGCGGGGAGGGACTGTCCCCAGTATTCTGGAGGTCAAAAACTGTCTAAAAAAACAATGTACTCTTGAGCAAATGGATACTAATTTAAATGAGGAACGAGAGGTCATTTCATTCTTTAAGAAGTGGGCATTTTTTATTAAATCTTTTCCTTCAAGTGAAATTGACCTCCTGATTCATCCATTTAGAAACTCAGAAATGGTGTTGTTGGGCTTATGGTAATTCATTCACTCTCTCCTTGTTTATTTTTTCCCTTTATTTCCTTTTTTTTTTTTTTTTTTTTTTTTTTTTCCTCTTAGTTCTTTTACTTGTTTGTTTGTACGTCGGTTGTTTGTTGCTGTTGGGTTCACCCCAGTTAAGGATGAGGATTGCCGATTAAGTTATTGTCAGTTCTTAACTGGACGTATTTTAAGTTATAGGGGGAAAGTTAAACCTCTCCAACAGGTGATCATTTAATTGAGTGGAATAAACACTGAAATTTAGCATTAGGCAGGTTAGCCTAACACAAGGTACACTTCTTCCTTTTTTGGTTCTTGTTTGTTTTTTCTTTCTTTTTTTTTATATTTTTTTTTTTTTTTTTTTTTTTTTAATTTTATTTTTAGTTATATGTTTTTGTGTATTTATGAGTGTTCATTTGTTTCTTTATTTTACTTAATTAGGAAAAGCCCAACTAGGTGTACAAATATTTCATATAAAGGGATCAGTAATTTGGTATGTGATATGTGAAATTTTCCATTTAAAATTGCTTTGTTTTGTAATATATTTTGTTTTATCTGGCCCTGCGAGGCACAAAGAGATTGAAGTAATTTGATTGTACACTCTGTTGGTTATAAATAAACATTTAAAAAAAAAAAAAAAAAAAAAAAGTCATTGAACATCTTGTAAGGGTATGATTCCACTCCTCCATAAATTCAAGTTTCTGTTGTGCAAATGAAGGAAAAAAATTTAAGCATGCTATTTTAAACAACTTTCCAATTTACTTCTGTTATCAAATTTGCTTAATTCTCTTGATATCTTTTATTGAAGAGTAAAACTAGGTAGGCTCATAAGAGCTCAGGAGTGTGCACATAACTTTAGTACTCTATGGCAGCAGTGTTTTGTACCATTGTATAATAAAGCTACAAATAATATTGCAAAACACAGCTGCCATAGTGTACAAAAGACACATGCACACTCCTTAGCTCTTATGAGCCTACCTAGTTTTACTCTTTTTTAATCATTCAATAAAAGATACCAAGAACCAAGAAAATTAAGAAAATTTGATAACAGAAGTAAATTAGAAAGTTGTTTAAAATTCCATGCTCTATTCAAATCATGAAAGTTTCATTTTGACTTTACTGTCCCTTTAAGACAGTGCGGCAAAGCTGAGCTGGCGGGATGACAGTAACTCATTTGTAAGGCATACATTTGTTAGGTGCAAAAGAAAATCGCTTGTACATCCGAAAAAATAACTTACTTACATTGTTATTTCTTATGTATGATTGATATATTTTAATGTTTTAAATGTCCATTTAAAATGACAACAAACCCATAAATCGTAAATGTTTGATTTAAGCATTTACATTTCTAGCTAACTTTATACAGAACAAATGATACTGTAGTTAGCAATGGTGGTAGATAGTGGCCTTAATTTCCAAAGAAACAAGATGAATTCATAAGCATAACCTGTTAGCCGCTCCTCAAGTTTAGGGAAGACGGGCAAACGTAGATATTTCTGCTGGTCTGTACCCAGCTTTCGGCACTTCCCAAACTCCAAAATCATGCACTTTTTACAGTAGTAAACTTGTAGAAGCTGATGAGGTGGTATCAAAGATGTTTCATTCAGTGGTTCAAATGTCAAGGGACATAATACTCATATGCTAAATCACTTGAAACTGATGCAGTATAACTGTAAAAAGATGACAGGAAAATATCACCTGAGCATCTCTATATAAAAAAGGAAGATATTTTACCTCACAATCTCCTCAGCTCAGCAGAGTAAGTTCTGTGTAAAAAGTTATACTCAGCTGCTCCCAGCTGCAGGTAAAAATAAAAAAAAAATGAATAAATGAACAGCAGCCAATCAGCATCAGCTGTGCTGAGGTCATGAACTCTTACTGTGATCTCATGAGATTTGACTTAACTCTCATGAGATTTCATAGTAAGCTTCCTTTACCTGATTGGTGAAATAATATGAGAGTTCATGAGGATCATCCCCTAAGCTGTCCCAGGACAGACACACTAAAATGCTGCTTAGAAATCCTTTACAATGGGAGGTGGTTACTGAGGAACTTTTGAGGTAAAATATCTTTCTTTTTTACATAGAGATGTTCAGGAGATATTTTCTAGTCAGCATCACTTTCAAGTGTTTAAACATTTGGGTATTATGGCCCTTTAACTGTATTTTTTTAATTAAAAAAAGGAGTTTTCCCCTGGAAATAAGTTCTACCATTTGAAAGTTCCAACAGAAAAAAAGAAATTGTTATTTTAATATAAAATGTTAGTATTTAAATATCTAATGTAATATCCAAATATTTAAGTTTAGCATTTGATTAATACATGTTGAGACCCTTAGAATCAACCTTGATATGTTTGTATTCAAATGTTTGAATGTTACATGTAGTGATGTCGCGAACATAAAATTTTGCGTTCGCAAACGTGAACCTCCGCAAAAGTTCGCGAACGGGCGAACCGGGCGAACTGCCATTGACTTCAATAGGCAGACTAATTTTAAAACCCACAGGGACTCTTTCTGGCCACAATAGTGATGGAAAAGTTGTTTCAAGGGGACTAACACCTGGACTGTGGCATGCCGGAGGGGGATCCATGGCAAAACTCCCACGGAATATTACATAGTTGATGCATAGTCTGGTTTTAATCCATAAAGGGCATAAATCACCTAACATTCTGAAATTGTTTGGAATAACGTGTTTTATCAGGTAGTGTAAGGGTTACGCCCGCTTCACAGTGACAGACCAAACTCCCCGTTTAACACACCGCAAACAACCGCAAACAGTCCATTTGCACAATGCACACTCCCCATTTGCACAAGGTTGGATACCAAGCTAGCCATGTCCCATTCCTTGTCCTCACTGATGTCATTGAAGGTCTCTTCCTCCACCCAGACATGTACAACACCAAGGGTCCCCAAAAGGTGACAACAAGTCCCCTGGGACGCCTGCTGTGTTTGGTCTTCCACCTCCTCAAAGCCACCTTCCTCCTCTGACTCCTCTTCTTCAGACTCCTCTCTCTGCGTTGCGTCTCTCTGCGTTATTATAAGGTGTGTTAAGTAGTACTATTCCTATCAGTTTAATCCCTGTTACGTCCCCTATCAGGAGACGTGTATATGGCATGGATTTTAGGAACCGGGAGATGGAAAAAGATGCTTGGTCGGTCCTCCTACTTCAAATTTGGGGCACTGCGCATGCAATCTACTGTGCCACCAGATATGAGTGGTGTGTTAAGTAGTACTATTCTTATCAGTTTAATCCCTGTTACGTCCCCTATCAGGGGACGTGTATATGGCATGGATTTTAGGAACCGGGAGATGGAAAAAAATGCTTGTTCGGTCCTCCTACTTCAAATTTGGGGCACTGCGCGTGCAATCTAATGTGCCACCAGATAGGAGTGGTGTGTTAAGTAGTACTATTCCTATCAGTTTAATCCCTGTAATGTGTCTTTTTTATTGCTTTGGTTTTTGAAGCCACAGTACTGCACCAGAGGCCAGAAAAATTAGGCATGTACACATGCCTGAAAAATTAGGTATTGTTGCAGCTGCTGCTGTAGCAGCGGCCAGAAAAATTGATGTTTGTTTCCCAGGCAGAAAGTGCCCTAAAACATTGCGGCTTGAACCCTAGTTGGTGGCGGATAAGTCACGCAAGTCATCCGGCATTCAGAGATAAAATACAGCAGCGTGTGGACCATTTTTAGCCCAAGGCAGCTCATCTCATCAGGCCTTTTTTAGTCTAATGTATCACCCAATGTCAGTCCCTTCAGGATCCATCCCTCATTCATCTTAATAAAGGTGAGGTAATCTAGACCTTTTTGACCTAGGCGACTTCTCTTCTCAGTGACAATACCTCCTGCTGCACTGAAGGTCCTTTCTGACAGGACACTTGAAGCGGGGCAGGCCAGAAGTTCTATCGCAAATTGGGATAGCTCAGGCCACAGGTCAAGCCTGCACACCCAGTAGTCAAGGGGTTCATCGCTCCTCAGAGTGTCGAGATCTGCAGTTAAGGCGAGGTAGTCTGCTACCTGTCGGTCGAGTCATTCTCTGAGGGTGGACCCCGAAGGGCTGTGGCGATGCATAGAACTTAAAAAGCTCTGCATGTCCTCCATCAACAACACGTCTGTAAAGCGCCCTGTCCTTTCCGGCGTGGTCGTGGGAGGAGGAGGATTACTTTCACCTCTTCCCCTGTTAGATTCCCGTTGTGCTGTGACATCACCCTTATACGCTGTGTAAAGCATACTTTTTAATTTCTTTTGGAACTGCTGCATCCTTTCCGACTTGCGATAATTCGGTAACATTTCAGGCACTTTATGCTTATACCGGGGGTCTAGTAGCGTGGACACCCAGTACAGGTCGTTCTCCTTCAGCTTTTTTATACGAGTGTCCCTCAACAGGCATGAAAGCATGAAAGACCCCATTTGCACAAGGTTGGATGCCAAGCTACTCATGTCCCATTCCTCATCCTCTGTGATCTCACTGAAGGTATCTTCTTCCCCCAAGCCACGTACAACACCACGGGTACCAGATAGGTGACAACGAGCACCCTGGGATGCCTGTTGTGGTTGGTCTTCCTCCTCCTCCTCAAAGCCACATTCCTCCTCTGACTCCTCTTCCTCACAATCCTCTTCCAGCGTTGCCACTGGTCCAGCAAGCGATGCTGATAAGGCTGTTTCTGGTGGTTATGGTGACCACAACTCTTCCTCTTCCTCTTCACACTCATCTACGGCCTGATCCAGCACTCTTCGCAGGGCACGCTCCAGGAAGAAAACAAATGGTA
The DNA here is from genome assembly GCF_027579735.1 of Bombina bombina. Taxonomy (NCBI): domain Eukaryota; kingdom Metazoa; phylum Chordata; class Amphibia; order Anura; family Bombinatoridae; genus Bombina; species Bombina bombina. The sequence continues at coordinate 406,866,752 of NC_069501.1, forward strand.
TGATGTCGCTGATGGTGCCTTCGGTGCAACTGACTAGGTTTGTCACCTCCTCAAAAGGATGCATGAGCCTACAGGAATTGCACATGAGCGTCCAGTAACATGGCAAAAAAATTCCCAGCTCCGCAGAGGCTGTCCTAGCACCCCGGTCATACAAATAGTCGTTAACGGCTTTTTCTTGTTGGAGCAGGCGGTCGAACATTAGGAGTGTTGAATTCCAACGTGTCGGGCTGTCGCAAATCAAGCGCCTCACCACTGGATATCTGAAAAGTGCGCCATGGCCGTGTAGGAACGCCTGAAATGGCCACACACCTTCCTGGCGTGCTTCAGGATGTCCTGTAAGCCTGGGTACTTAAGCACAAAGCGTTGTACGATCATATTACACACATGTGCATGCACGGCACATGTGTCAACTTGCCCAAATTCAATGCCGCCAACAAATTTCTTCCGTTGTCACATACCACTTTGCCGATCTCCAGTTGGTGCGGAGTCAGCCACTAATCCACCTGTGCGTTCAGGGCGGACAGGAGTGCTGGTCTGGTGTGACTCTCTGCTTTCAGGCAAGTCAACCCCAAGACGGCGTGACACTGCCGTATCCGGTATGTGGAATAGTACCTGGGGAGCTGGGGGGTGCCGTTGATGTGGAGCAAGACGCAGCAGCAGAAGAGGACTCATCCGAGGAGGTTATGGAAGAGGATGGAGTAGGAGGAGTTGAGGAGGTGGCAGCAGGCCTGCCTGCAAGTTGTGGCGGTGTCACCAACTCCTCTGCAGAGCCACGCATTCCATGCTTGGCAGCGATCAGCAGGTTTACCCAATGCGCAGTGTAGGTGATATACCTGCCCTGACCATGCTTTGCAGACAAGGTATCAGTGGTCAGATGCACCCTTGCCTCAACACTGTGTGCCAGACATGCCATTACTTCCTTTTGCACAATCGAGTACAGGTTGGGGATTGCCTTTTGTGCAAATAAATTTCAGCCGGGTACCTTCCACTGCGGTGTCCCAATAGCTACCAATTTTTGTAATGCCTCAGACTCCACCAGCTTGTATGATAAAAGCTGGCGGGCTAAGAGTTCAGACAAGCCAGCTGTCAGACACCGGGCAAGTGGGTGACTTTGTGAAATTGGCTTCTTACGCTCAAACATGTCCTTGACAGACACCTGACTGTGGGCTGATGAGCAGGGACTGCTCAAGGCGAGAGATGGAGTGGCGGATGGCTGAGAGGGGGCAAGGAGAACAGCAGTGGTTGATGTGGCTGAAGATGCTGGACCAGGAGGAGGATGGGTTTGTGTGCTGCTTGTAATCATGTGTTGATCCCATAGGAGTTTGTGATGTGCGATCATGTGCTTTTGCAAAGCAGTTGTACCTAGGTGGATGCTGGACTTCCCACGAATCAGTTTCTTTTGGCACAGGTTGCAAATGGCATCGCTGTTGTCAGAGGCAGACACACAAAAAAAATGCCACACTGGTGTGCTCTGCGATGACGGCATTCTGGTGGTGGCAACAGCGTGCTGTCTGGCTGACCCCGGGTGCCGATGCATACTGTCTGACTGTGCCACTAGCTCCTTGCGACGACCTCCCCCTGCTTCCAACTCGTCTCCTCCTCCTCCTCTCTGTCTCCCCATCTGAACTTTTCCCCTGTTCTTCACTTCTAGCGGGCACCTACGTGACATCCACGGACGCATCGTCATCATCAACCGCTTCACTTGTAGCTGACAACTCAACAAAGGAAGCAGCAGCGGGTACAACATCATCATCATCACACTGTACGTCCATGTCTGTAATGCTGCCTGACTGAGACATATCACTGTTATCTACATCCTCTGTCAATGATGGTTGCGCATCACTCATTTCTTCAAACTGATGTGTAAATAACTCCTCTGACAGATCAAGTGAAGCGGCTGTGGTGCTAGTGTTGGTGGTGGCGGCAGGCGGGTGAGTGGTAACTTGAGAGGTGCCCGAAGCTATGCTGGAGGAGGATGGTGTGTCAAAGCTCCGAGCAGAAGCTGTAGAAGATTGGGTGTCCTGTGTTAGCCAGTCAACTATGTCCTCAGAACTTTTCGAGTTCATGGTACGTGGCCTCTGAACACTGGGCATTATTCTAGGGCCAAAGGGAATCACAGCACCACGACAAAGATGGCACCTGCGGGGTGGCCTGCCTCTGCCTGTCATTTTTTTTATAATGTACACTTACACTACTATTAAACAAGATATGAGTGGTGGCACTGGGCAAGTGGGCACAGTATACGCTGTGAGCCTGACACAAAAAAGCAGACTGATGTTTCACAGTCAAAAATGTTTTTTTTTTTTTAAATGTACACTTACACTACTATTAAACAAGATATGAGTGGTGGCACTGGGCAAGTGGGCAAAGTATACGCTGTGAGCCTGACACAAAAAAAGCAGACTGATGTTTTACAGTCAAAAAAGTTTTGTTTTTTAAATGTACACTTACACTACTATTAAACAAGATATGAGTGGTGCCACTGGGCAAGTGGGCACAGTATACACTGTGAGCCTGACACAAAAAAGCAGACTGATGTTTCACAGTCAAAAACATTTTTTTTTTAAAATGTACACTTACACTACTATTAAACAAGATATGAGTGGTGCCACTGGGCAAGTGGGCACAGTATACGCTGTGAGCCTGACACAAAAAAAGCAGACTGATGTTTCACAGTCAAAAAACTTTTTTTTTTTAAATGTACACTTACACTACTATTAAACAAGATATGAGGGGTGGCACTGGGCAAGTGGACACAGTATACGCTGTGAGCCTGACACAAAAAAGAAGACTGATGTTTAACAGTCAAAAAAGTTGTTTTTTTTAAATGTAAAGTTACACTACTATTAAAAAAGATATGAGTGGTGGCACTGGGCAAGTGGGCACAGTATACTCTGTGAGCCTGGCACAAAAAAGCAGACTGATGTTTCACAGTCAAAAAAGTTTTTTTTTTTAAATGTACACTTACACTACTATTAAACAAGATATGAGTGGTGCCACTGGGCAAGTGGGCACAGTATACGCTGTGAGCCTGACACAAAAGCAGACTGATGTGTTTCACAGTCAAAAAAGTTTTGTTTTTTTTAAATGAACACCTACACTACTATTAAACAAGATATCAGTGGTGGCACTGGGCAAGTGGGCACAGTATACACTGTGAGCCTGACACAAAAAAGCAGACTGATGTTTCACAGTCCAAAAAGATTTTTTTTTTAAATGTACACCTACACTACTATTAAACAAGATATCAGTGGTGGCACTGGGCAAGTGGGCACAGTATACTCTGTGAGCCTGACACAAAAAAAGCAGACTGATGTTTTACAGTCAAAAAAGTTTTGTTTTTTTTAAATGTACACTTACACTACTATTAAACAAAATATGAGTGGTGCCACTGGGCAAGTGGGCACAGTATACACTGTGAGCCTGACACAAAAAAGCAGACTGATGTTTCACAGTCAAAAACATTTTTTTTTTAAAATGTACACTTACACTACTATTAAACAAGATATGAGAGGTGCCACTGGGCAAGTGGGCACAGTATACGCTGTGAGCCTGACACAAAAAAAGCAGACTGATGTTTCACAGTCAAAAAACTTTTTTTTTTAAATGTACACTTACACTACTATTAAACAAGATATGAGGGGTGGCACTGGGCAAGTGGACACAGTATACGCTGTGAGCCTGACACAAAAGCAGACTGATGTGTTTCACAGTCAAAAAAGTTTTGTTTTTTTTAAATGAACACCTACACTACTATTAAACAAGATATCAGTGGTGGCACTGGGCAAGTGGGCACAGTATACACTGTGAGCCTGACACAAAAAAGCAGACTGATGTTTCACAGTCCAAAAAGATTTTTTTTTTAAATGTACACCTACACTACTATTAAACAAGATATCAGTGGTGGCACTGGGCAAGTGGGCACAGTATACTCTGTGAGCCTGACACAAAAAAAGCAGACTGATGTTTTACAGTCAAAAAAGTTTTGTTTTTTTTAAATGTACACTTACACTACTATTAAACAAGATATGAGTGGTGCCACTGGGCAAGTGGGCACAGTATACACTGTGAGCCTGACACAAAAAAGCAGACTGATGTTTCACAGTCAAAAACATTTTTTTTTTAAAATGTACACTTACACTACTATTAAACAAGATATGAGAGGTGCCACTGGGCAAGTGGGCACAGTATACGCTGTGAGCCTGACACAAAAAAAGCAGACTGATGTTTCACAGTCAAAAAACTTTTTTTTTTAAATGTACACTTACACTACTATTAAACAAGATATGAGGGGTGGCACTGGGCAAGTGGACACAGTATACGCTGTGAGCCTGACACAAAAAAGAAGACTGATGTTTAACAGTCAAAAAAGTAGTTTTTTTTAAATGAACACCTACACTACTATTAAACAAGATATCAGTGGTGGCACTGGGCAAGTGGGCACAGTATAAGCTGTGAGCCTGACACAAAAGCAGACTGATGTGTTTCACAGTCAAAAAAGTTTTGTTTTTTTAAATGAACACCTACACTACTATTAAACAAGATATCAGTGGTGGCACTGGGCAAGTGGGCACAGTATAGGCTGTGAGCCTGACACAAAAAAGCAGACTGATGTTTCACAGTCCAAAAAGATTTTTTTTTTTAAATGTACACTTACACTACTATTAAACAAGATATGAGTGGTGGCACTGGGCAAGTGGGTACAGTATACGCTGTGAGCCTGACACAAAAAAGCAGACTGATGTTTCACAGTCAAAAACGTTTTGTTTTTTTTAAATGTACACTTACACTACTATTAAAAAAGATATCAGTGGTGGCACTGGGCAAGTGGGCACAGTATAGGCTGTGAGCCTGACACAAAAAAGCAGACTGATGTTTCACAGTCCAAAAAGATTTTTTTTTTTTTAAATGTACACTTACACTACTATTAAACAAGATATGAGTGGTGGCACTGGGCAAGTGGGCACAGTATACGCTGTGAGCCTGACACAAAAAAGCAGACTGATGTTTCACAGTCAAAAACGTTTTGTTTTTTTTAAATGTACACTTACACTATTATTAAACAAGATATGAGTGGTGCCACTGGGCAAGTGGGCACAGTATACGCTGTGAGCCTGACACAAAAAAGCAGACTGATGTTTCACAGTCAAAAATGTTTTTTTTTTTTTTTAAATGTACACTTACACTACTATTAAACAAGATATGAGTGGTGGCACTGGGCAAGTGGGCAAAGTATACGCTGTGAGCCTGACACAAAAAAAGCAGACTGATGTTTTACAGTCAAAAAAGTTTTTTTTTTTTTAAATGTACACTTACACTACTATTAAACAAGATATGAGTGGTGCCACTGGGCAAGTGGGCACAGTATACACTGTGAGCCTGACACAAAAAAGCAGACTGATGTTTCACAGTCAAAAACATTTTTTTTTTTAAATGTACACTTACACTACTATTAAACAAGATATGAGTGGTGCCACTGGGCAAGTGGGCACAGTATACGCTGTGAGCCTGACACAAAAAAAGCAGACTGATGTTTCACAGTCAAAAAAGTTTTTTTTTTTTTAAATGTACACTTACACTACTATTAAACAAGATATGAGTGGTGCCACTGGGCAAGTGGGCACAGTATACACTGTGAGCCTGACACAAAAAAGCAGACTGATGTTTCACAGTCAAAAACATTTTTTTTTTAAAATGTACACTTACACTACTATTAAACAAGATATGAGTGGTGCCACTGGGCAAGTGGGCACAGTATACGCTGTGAGCCTGACACAAAAAAAGCAGACTGATGTTTCACAGTCAAAAAACTTTTTTTTTTAAATGTACACTTACACTACTATTAAACAAGATATGAGGGGTGGCACTGGGCAAGTGGACACAGTATACGGTGTGAGCCTGACACAAAAAAGAAGACTGATGTTTAACAGTCAAAAAAGTTGTTTTTTTTAAATGAACACCTACACTACTATTAAACAAGATATCAGTGGTGGCACTGGGCAAGTGGGCACAGTATAAGCTGTGAGCCTGACACAAAAGCAGACTGATGTGTTTCACAGTCAAAAAAGTTTTGTTTTTTTAAATGAACACCTACACTACTATTAAACAAGATATCAGTGGTGGCACTGGGCAAGTGGGCACAGTATAGGCTGTGAGCCTGACACAAAAAAGCAGACTGATGTTTCACAGTCCAAAAAGATTTTTTTTTTTAAATGTACACTTACACTACTATTAAACAAGATATGAGTGGTGGCACTGGGCAAGTGGGCACAGTATACGCTGTGAGCCTGACACAAAAAAGCAGACTGATGTTTCACAGTCAAAAACGTTTTGTTTTTTTTAAATGTACACTTACACTACTATTAAACAAGATATGAGTAGTGGCACTGGGCAAGTGGGCAAAGTATACGCTGTGAGCCTGACACAAAAAAAGCAGACTGATGTTTTAAAGTCAAAAAAGTTTTGTTTTTTTTAAATGTACACTTACACTACTATTAAACAAGATATGAGTGGTGGCACTGGGCAAGTGGGCAAAGTATACGCTGTGAGCCTGACACAAAAAAAGCAGACTGATGTTTTACAGTCAAAAAAGTTTTGTTTTTTTTAAATGTACACTTACACTACTATTAAACAAGATATGAGTGGTGCCACTGGGCAAGTGGGCACAGTATACACTGTGAGCCTGACACAAAAAAGCAGACTGATGTTTCACAGTCAAAAACATTTTTTTTTTAAAATGTACACTTACACTACTATTATACAAGATATGAGTGGTGCCACTGGGCAAGTGGGCACAGTATACGCTGTGAGCCTGACACAAAAAAAGCAGACTGATGTTTCACAGTCAAAAAACTTTTTTTTTTTAAATGTACACTTACACTACTATTAAACAAGATATGAGGGGTGGCACTGGGCAAGTGGACACAGTATACGCTGTGAGCCTGACACAAAAAAGAAGACTGATGTTTAACAGTCAAAAAAGTTGTTTTTTTTAAATGTAAAGTTACACTACTATTAAAAAAGATATGAGTGGTGGCACTGGGCAAGTGGGCACAGTATACTCTGTGAGCCTGGCACAAAAAAGCAGACTGATGTTTCACAGTCAAAAAAGTTTTTTTTTTTAAATGTACACTTACACTACTATTAAACAAGATATGAGTGGTGCCACTGGGCAAGTGGGCACAGTATACGCTGTGAGCCTAACACAAAAAAAGCAGACTGATGTTTCACAGTCCAAAATTTTTTTTTTTTTTAAATGTACACTTACACTACTATTAAACAAGATATGAGTGGTGCCACTGGGCAAGTGGGCACAGTATACACTGTGAGCCTGACACAAAAGCAGACTGATGTGTTTCACAGTCAAAAACATTTTTTTTAAAATGTACACTTACACTACTATTAAACAAGATATGAGTGGTGCCACTGGGCAAGTGGGCACAGTATACGCTGTGAGCCTGACACAAAAAAAGCAGACTGATGTTTCACAGTCAAAAAACTTTTTTTTTTAAATGTACACTTACACTACTATTAAACAAGATATGAGGGGTGGCACTGGGCAAGTGGACACAGTATACGCTGTGAGCCTGACACAAAAAAGAAGACTGATGTTTAACAGTCAAAAAAGTTGTTTTTTTTAAATGTAAACTTACACTGCTATTAAAAAAGATATGAGTGGTGGCACTGGGCAAGTGGGCACAGTATACTCTGTGAGCCTGACACAAAAAAGCAGACTGATGTTTCACAGTCAAAAAAGTTTTTTTTTTAAATGAACACCTACACTACTATTAAACAAGATATCAGTGGTGGCACTGGGCAAGTGGGCACAGTATACGCTGTGAGCCTGACACAAAAGCAGACTGATGTGTTTCACAGTCAAAAAAGTTTTTTTTTTTTAAATGAACACCTACACTACTATTAAAAAAGATATCACAGGTGGCACTGGGCAAGTGGGCACAGTATAGGCTGTGAGCCTGACACAAAAAAGCAGACTGATGTTTCACAGTCCAAAAAGATTTTTTTTTTTTAAATGTACACTTACACTACTATTAAACAAGATATGAGTGGTGGCACTGGGCAAGTGGGCACAGTATACGCTGTGAGCCTGACACAAAAAAGCAGACTGATGATTCACAGTCAAAAACGTTTTTTTTTTTTTTAATGTACACTTACACTACTATTAAACAAGATATGAGTGGTGCCACTGGGCAAGTGGGCACAGTATACGCTGTGAGCCTGACACAAAAAAGCAGACTGATGTTTCACAGTCAAAAATGTTTTTTTTTTTTTTTAAATGTACACTTACACTACTATTAAACAAGATATGAGTGGTGGCACTGGGCAAGTGGGCACAGTATACGCTGTGAGCCTGACACAAAAAAAGCAGACTGATGTTTCACAGTCAAAAAAGTTTTTTTTTTTTAAATGTACACTTACACTACTATTAAACAAGATATGAGTGGTGGCACTGGGCAAGTGGGCACAGTATACGCTGTGAGCCTGACACAAAAAAGCAGACTGATGTTTCACAGTCAAAAACAGTTTTTTTTTTTAAATGTACACTTACACTACTATTAAACAAGATATGAGTGGTGGCACTGGGCAAGTGGGCACAGTATACGCTGTGAGCCTGACACAAAAAAAGCAGACTGATGTTTCACAGTCAAAAAACTTTTTTTTTTTAAATGTACACTTACACTACTATTAAACAAGATATGAGTGGTGGCACTGGGCAAGTGGGCACAGTATACGCTGTGAGCCTGACACAAAAAAAGCAGACTGATGTTTCACAGTCAAAAAAGTTTTTTTTTTTTAAATGTACACTTACACTACTATTAAACAAGATATGAGTGGTGCCACTGGGCAAGTGGGCACAGTATACTCTGTGAGCCTGACACAAAAGCAGACTGATGTGTTTCACAGTCAAAAAAGTTTTTTTTTTTTTAAATGAACACCTACACTACTATTAAACAAGATATCAGTGGTGGCACTGGGCAAGTGGGCACAGTATACGCTGTGAGCCTGACACAAAAAAGCAGACTGATGTTTCACAGTCCAAAAAGATTTTTTTTTTTTAAATGTACACCTACACTACTATTAAACAAGATATCAGTGGTGGCACTGGGCAAGTGGGCACAGTATACGCTGTGAGCCTGACACAAAAGCAGACTGATGTGTTTCACAGTCAAAAAAGTTTTTTTTTTTTTAAATGTACACTTACACTACTATTAAACAAGATATGAGTGGTGCCACTGGGCAAGTGGGCACAGTATACGCTGTGAGCCTGACACAAAAAAGCAGACTGATGTTTCACAGTCCAAAAAGATTTTTTTTTTTTAAATGTACACCTACACTACTATTAAACAAGATATCAGTGGTGGCACTGGGCAAGTGGGCACAGTATACGCTGTGAGCCTGACACAAAAAAAGCAGACTGATGTTTTACAGTCAAAAAAGTTTTTTTTTTTTTAAATGTACACTTACACTACTATTAAACAAGATATGAGTGGTGCCACTGGGCAAGTGGGCACAGTATACACTGTGAGCCTGACACAAAAAAGCAGACTGATGTTTCACAGTCAAAAACATTTTTTTTTTTAAATGTACACTTACACTACTATTAAACAAGATATGAGTGGTGCCACTGGGCAAGTGGGCACAGTATACGCTGTGAGCCTGACACAAAAAAAGCAGACTGATGTTTCACAGTCAAAAAACTTTTTTTTTTAAATGTACACTTACACTACTATTAAACAAGATATGAGGGGTGGCACTGGGCAAGTGGACACAGTATACGCTGTGAGCCTGACACAAAAAAGAAGACTGATGTTTAACAGTCAAAAAAGTTTTTTTTTTTTAAATGAACATCTACACTACTATTAAACAAGATATCAGTGGTGGCACTGGGCAAGTGGGCACAGTATAAGCTGTGAGCCTGACACAAAAGCAGACTGATGTGTTTCACAGTCAAAAAAGTTTTGTTTTTTTAAATGAACACCTACACTACTATTAAACAAGATATCAGTGGTGGCACTGGGCAAGTGGGCACAGTATAGGCTGTGAGCCTGACACAAAAAAGCAGACTGATGTTTCACAGTCCAAAAAGATTTTTTTTTTTAAATGTACACTTACACTACTATTAAACAAGATATGAGTGGTGCCACTGGGCAAGTGGGCACAGTATACGCTGTGAGCCTGACACAAAAAAGCAGACTGATGTTTCACAGTCAAAAACGTTTTGTTTTTTTTAAATGAACATCTACACTACTATTAAACAAGATATCAGTGGTGGCACTGGGCAAGTGGGCACAGTATACGCTGTGAGCCTGACACAAAAGCAGACTGATGTGTTTCACAGTCAAAAAAGTTTTGTTTTTTTTAAATGAACACCTACACTACTATTAAACAAGATATCAGTGGTGGCACTGGGCAAGTGGGCACAGTATAGGCTGTGAGCCTGACACAAAAAAGCAGACTGATGTTTCACAGTCCAAAAAGATTTTTTTTTTTAAATGTACACTTACACTACTATTAAACAAGATATGAGTGGTGGCACTGGGCAAGTGGGCACAGTATACGCTGTGAGCCTGACACAAAAAAGCAGACTGATGTTTCACAGTCAAAAACGTTTTGTTTTTTTAAATGTACACTTACACTACTATTAAACAAGATATGAGTGGTGCCACTGGGCAAGTGGGCACAGTATACGCTGTGAGCCTGACACAAAAAGCAAACTGATGTGTTTCACAGTCAAAAAAGTTTTTTTTTTTTTTAAATGAACACCTACACTACTATTAAACAAGATATGAGTGGTGGCACTGGGCAAGTGGGCACAGTATAGGCTGTGAGCCTGACACAAAAAAGCAGACTGATGTTTCACAGTCCAAAAATATTTTTTTTTTAAATGTACACTTACACTACTATTAAACAAGATATGAGTGGTGGCACTGGGCAAGTGGGCACAGTATACGCTGTGAGCCTGACACAAAAAAGCAGACTGATGTTTCACAGTCAAAAACGTTTTGTTTTTTTAAAATGTACACTTACACTACTATTAAACAAGATATGAGTAGTGGCACTGGGCAAGTGGGCAAAGTATACGCTGTGAGCCTGACACAAAAAAAGCAGACTGATGTTTTAAAGTCAAAAAAGTTTTGTTTTTTTTAAATGTACACTTACACTACTATTAAACAAGATATGAGTGGTGGCACTGGGCAAGTGGGCACAGTATACGCTGTGAGCCTGACACAAAAAAGCAGACTGATGTTTCACAGTCAAAAAAGTTTTGTTTTTTTTAAATGTACACTTACACTACTATTAAACAAGATATGAGTGGTGCCACTGGGCAAGTGGGCACAGTATACGCTGTGAGCCTGACACAAAAAAGCAGACTGATGTTTCACAGTCAAAAAACTTTTTTTTTTTTAAATGTACACTTACACTACTATTAAACAAGATATGAGGGGTGGCACTGGGCAAGTGGACACAGTATACGCTGTGAGCCTGACACAAAAAAGGCAGACTGATGTTTCACAGTCCAAAAAGTTTTTGTTTTAATTGTACACTTACACTACTATTAAACAAGATGTGAGTGGTGCCACTGGGCAAGTGGGCACAGTATACGCTGTGAGCCTGACACAAAAAAGCAGACTGATGTTTCACAGTCAAAAAACTATTTTTTTTAAATGTACATTTACAATACTATTAAACAAGATATGAGTGGTTCCATTGGGCAAGTGGGCACAGTATACGCTGTGCACCTGACACAAAAAAGCAGACTGATGTTTCACAGTCCAAAAAGTTGTTTTTTTTTAATGTAAACTTACACTACTATTAAAAAAGATATGAGTGGTGGCACTGGGCAAGTGGGCACAGTATACTCTGTGAGCCTGACACAAAAAAGCAGACTGATGTTTCACAGTCAAAAAAGTTTTTTTTTTTAAATGTACACTTACACTACTATTAAACAAGATATGAGTGGTGGCACTGGGCAAGTGGGCACAGTATACGCTGTGAGCCTGACACAAAAAAAGCAGACTGATGTTTCACAGTCAAAAAAGTTTTTTTTTTTTTTTTAAATGTACACTTACACTACTATTAAACAAGATATGAGTGGTGGCACTGGGCAAGTGGGTACAGTATACGCTGTGAGCCTGACGCAAAAAAGCAGACTGATATTTCACAGTCCAAAAAGTTTTTTTTTTTAAATGTAAACTTACACTACTATTAAACAAGATATGATTGGTGCCACTGGGCAAGTGGGCACAGTATACGCTGTGAGCCTGACACAAAAGCAGACTGATGTGTTTCACAGTCAAAAAAGTTTTTTTTTTTTTAAATGAACACCTACACTACTATTAAACAAGATATCAGTGGTGGCACTGGGCAAGTGGGCACAGTATACGCTGTGAGCCTGACACAAAAAAGCAGACTGATGTTTCACAGTCCAAAAAGATTTTTTTTTTTAAATGTACACTTACACTACTATTAAACAAGATATGAGTGGTGGCACTGGGCAAGTGGGCACAGTATACGCTGTGAGCCTGACACAAAAAAACAGACTGATGTTTCACAGTCAAAAAAGTTTTTTTTTTTTTTTAAATGTACACTTACACTACTATTAAACAAGATATGAGTGGTGGCACTGGGCAAGTGGGCATAGTATACGCTGTGAGCCTGACGCAAAAAAGCAGACTGATATTTCACAGTCCAAAAAGTTTTTTTTTTTAAATGTAAACTTACACTACTATTAAACAAGATATGATTGGTGCCACTGGGCAAGTGGGCACAGTATACGCTGTGAGCCTGACACAAAAGCAGACTGATGTGTTTCACAGTCAAAAAAGTTTTTTTTTTTTTTAAATGAACACCTACACTACTATTAAACAAGATATCAGTGGTGGCACTGGGCAAGTGGGCACAGTATACGCTGTGAGCCTGACACAAAAAAGCAGACTGATTTTTCACAGTCCAAAAAGATTTTTTTTTTTAAATGTACACTTACACTACTATTAAACAAGATATGAGTGGTGGCACTGGGCAAGTGGGCACAGTATACGCTGTGAGCCTGACACAAAAAAGCAGACTGATGTTTCACAGTCCAAAAAGATTTTTTTTTTTAAATGTACACTTACACTACTATTAAACAAGATATGAGTGGTGGCACTGGGCAAGTGGGCACAGTATACGCTGTGAGCCTGACACAAAAAAAGCAGACTGATGTTTCACAGTCAAAAAAGTTTTTTTTTTTTTTTAAATGTACACTTACACTACTATTAAACAAGATATGAGTGGTGGCAATGGGCAAGTGGGCATAGTATACGCTGTGAGCCTGACGCAAAAAAGCAGACTGATATTTCACAGTCCAAAAAGTTTTTTTTTTTAAATGTAAACTTACACTACTATTAAACAAGATATGATTGGTGCCACTGGGCAAGTGGGCACAGTATACGCTGTGAGCCTGACACAAAAGCAGACTGATGTGTTTCACAGTCAAAAAAGTTTTTTTTTTTTTTAAATGAACACCTACACTACTATTAAACAAGATATCAGTGGTGGCACTGGGCAAGTGGGCACAGTATACGCTGTGAGCCTGACTCAAAAAAGCAGACTGATGTTTCACAGTCCAAAAAGATTTTTTTTTTTAAATGTACACTTACACTACTATTAAACAAGATATGAGTGGTGGCACTGGGCAAGTGGGCACAGTATACGCTGTGAGCCTGACACAAAAAAGCAGACTGATGTTTCACAGTCAAAAACGTTTTGTTTTTTTTAAATGTACACTTACACTACTATTAAACAAGATATGAGGGGTGGCACTGGGCAAGTGGACACAGTGTACGCTGTGAGCCTGACACAAAAAAGTCAGACTGATGTTTCACAGTCCAGAAGTTTTTTTTTAAATGTACACTTACACTACTATTAAACAAGATATGAGTGGTGCCACTGGGCAAGTGGGCACAGTATACGCTGTGAGCCTGACACAAAAAAGCAGACTGATGTTTCACAGTCAAAAACGTTTTTTTTTTTTAAATGTACACTTACACTACTATTAAACAAGATATGAGTGGTGGCACTGGGCAAGTGGGCAAAGTATACGCTGTGAGCCTGACACAAAAAAAGCAGACTGATGTTTTACAGTCAAAAAAGTTTTTTTTTTTTTAAATGTACACTTACACTACTATTAAACAAGATATGAGTGGTGCCACTGGGCAAGTGGGCACAGTATACACTGTGAGCCTGACACAAAAAAGCAGACTGATGTTTCACAGTCAAAAACATTTTTTTTTTAAAATGTACACTTACACTACTATTAAACAAGATATGAGTGGTGCCACTGGGCAAGTGGGCACAGTATACGCTCTGAGCCTGACACAAAAAAAGCAGACTGATGTTTCACAGTCAAAAAACTTTTTTTTTTTTTAAATGTACACTTACACTACTATTAAACAAGATATGAGGGGTGGCACTGGGCAAGTGGACACAGTATACGCTGTGAGCCTGACACAAAAAAGGCAGACTGATGTTTCACAGTCCAGAAGTTTTTGTTTTAATTGTACACTTACACTACTATTAAACAAGATATGAGTGGTGCCACTGGGCAAGTGGGCACAGTATACGCTGTGAGACTGACACAAAAAAGCAGACTGATGTTTCACAGTCAAAAAACTATTTTTTTTTAAATGTACATTTACACTACTATTAAACAAGATATGAGTGGTGCCACTGGGCATGTGGGCACAGTATACGCTGTAAGCCTGACACAAAAAAAGCAGACTGATGTTTCAAAGTCAAAAAAGTTTTTTTTTTTTTTTAAATGTACACTTACACTACTATTAAACAAGATATGAGTGGTGGCACTGGGCAAGTGGGCACAGTATACGCTGTGAGCCTGACGCAAAAAAGCAGACTGATATTTCACAGTCCAAAAAGATTTTTTTTTTTAAATGTACACTTACACTACTATTAAACAAGATATGAGTGGTGCCACTGGGCAAGTGGGCACAGTATACACTGTGAGCCTGACACAAAAAAGCAGACTGATGTTTCACAGTCAAAAACATTTTTTTTTTAAAATGTACACTTACACTACTATTAAACAAGATATGAGTGGTGGCACTGGGCAAGTGGGCACAGTATACGCTGTGAGCCTGACACAAAAAAAGCAGACTGATGTTTCACAGTCAAAAAACTTTTTTTTTTAAAATGTACACTTACACTACTATTAAACAAGATATGAGGGGTGGCACTGGGCAAGTGGACACAGTATACGCTGTGAGCCTGACACAAAAAAGAAGACTGATGTTTAATAGTCAAAAAAGTTGTTTTTTTTAAATGTAAAGTTACACTACTATTAAAAAAGATATGAGTGGTGGCACTGGGCAAGTGGGCACAGTATACTCTGTGAGCCTGACACAAAAAAGCAGACTGATGTTTCACAGTCAAAAAAGTTTTTTTTTTAAAATGTACACTTACACTACTATTAAACAAGATATGAGTGGTGCCACTGGGCAAGTGGGCACAGTATACGCTGTGAGCCTAACACAAAAAAAGCAGACTGATGTTTCACAGTCCAAAAAGTTTTTTTTTTTTAAATGTACACTTACACTACTATTAAACAAGATATGAGTGGTGCCACTGGGCAAGTGGGCACAGTATACGCTGTGAGCCTGACACAAAAGCAGACTGATGTGTTTCACAGTCAAAAAAGTTTTTTTTTTTTTTAAATGAACACCTACACTACTATTAAACAAGATATCAGTGGTGGCACTGGGCAAGTGGGCACAGTATACGCTGTGAGCCTGACACAAAAAAGCAGACTGATGTTTCACAGTCCAAAAAGATTTTTTTTTTTTAAATGTACACCTACACTACTATTAAACAAGATATCAGTGGTGGCACTGGGCAAGTGGGCACAGTATACGCTGTGAGCCTGACACAAAAGCAGACTGATGTGTTTCACAGTCAAAAAAGTTTTTTTTTTTTTAAATGTACACTTACACTACTATTAAACAAGATATGAGTGGTGCCACTGGGCAAGTGGGCACAGTATACGCTGTGAGCCTGACACAAAAAAGCAGACTGATGTTTCACAGTCCAAAAAGATTTTTTTTTTTTAAATGTACACCTACACTACTATTAAACAAGATATCAGTGGTGGCACTGGGCAAGTGGGCACAGTATACGCTGTGAGCCTGACACAAAAAAAGCAGACTGATGTTTTACAGTCAAAAAAGTTTTGTTTTTTTTAAATGTACACTTACACTACTATTAAACAAGATATGAGTGGTGCCACTGGGCAAGTGGGCACAGTATACACTGTGAGCCTGACACAAAAAAGCAGACTGATGTTTCACAGTCAAAAACATTTTTTTTTTAAAATGTACACTTACACTACTATTAAACAAGATATGAGTGGTGCCACTGGGCAAGTGGGCACAGTATACGCTGTGAGCCTGACACAAAAAAAGCAGACTGATGTTTCACAGTCAAAAAACTTTTTTTTTTAAATGTACACTTACACTACTATTAAACAAGATATGAGGGGTGGCACTGGGCAAGTGGACACAGTATACGCTGTGAGCCTGACACAAAAAAGAAGACTGATGTTTAACAGTCAAAAAAGTTGTTTTTTTTTAAATGAACATCTACACTACTATTAAACAAGATATCAGTGGTGGCACTGGGCAAGTGGGCACAGTATAAGCTGTGAGCCTGACACAAAAGCAGACTGATGTGTTTCACAGTCAAAAAAGTTTTGTTTTTTTAAATGAACACCTACACTACTATTAAACAAGATATCAGTGGTGGCACTGGGCAAGTGGGCACAGTATAGGCTGTGAGCCTGACACAAAAAAGCAGACTGATGTTTCACAGTCCAAAAAGATTTTTTTTTTTTAAAATGTACACTTACACTACTATTAAACAAGATATGAGTGGTGGCACTGGGCAAGTGGGCACAGTATACGCTGTGAGCCTGACACAAAAAAGCAGACTGATGTTTCACAGTCAAAAACGTTTTGTTTTTTTTAAATGTACACTTACACTACTATTAAACAAGATATGAGTGGTGCCACTGGGCAAGTGGGCACAGTATACGCTGTGAGCCTGACACAAAAGCAAACTGATGTGTTTCACAGTCAAAAAAGTTTTTTTTTTTTTTAAATGAACACCTACACTACTATTAAACAAGATATGAGTGGTGGCACTGGGCAAGTGGGCACAGTATAGGCTGTGAGCCTGACACAAAAAAGCAGACTGATGTTTCACAGTCCAAAAATATTTTTTTTTTTAAATGTACACTTACACTACTATTAAACAAGATATGAGTGGTGGCACTGGGCAAGTGGGCACAGTATACGCTGTGAGCCTGACACAAAAAAGCAGACTGATGTTTCACAGTCAAAAACGTTTTGTTTTTTTAAAATGTACACTTACACTACTATTAAACAAGATATGAGTAGTGGCACTGGGCAAGTGGGCAAAGTATACGCTGTGAGCCTGACACAAAAAAAGCAGACTGATGTTTTAAAGTCAAAAAAGTTTTTTTTTTTTTAAATGTACACTTACACTACTATTAAACAAGATATGAGTGGTGCCACTGGGCAAGTGGGCACAGTATACGCTGTGAGCCTGACACAAAAAAGCAGACTGATGTTTCACAGTCCAAAAAGATTTTTTTTTTAAATGTACACCTACACTACTATTAAACAAGATATCAGTGGTGGCACTGGGCAAGTGGGCACAGTATACGCTGTGAGCCTGACACAAAAAAAGCAGACTGATGTTTTACAGTCAAAAAAGTTTTTTTTTTTTTAAATGTACACTTACACTACTATTAAACAAGATATGAGTGGTGCCACTGGGCAAGTGGGCACAGTATACACTGTGAGCCTGACACAAAAAAGCAGACTGATGTTTCACAGTCAAAAACATTTTTTTTTTTAAATGTACACTTACACTACTATTAAACAAGATATGAGTGGTGCCACTGGGCAAGTGGGCACAGTATACACTGTGAGCCTGACACATAAAAAGCAGACTGATGTTTCACAGTCAAAAAACTTTTTTTTTTAAATGTACACTTACACTACTATTAAACAAGATATGAGGGGTGGCACTGGGCAAGTGGACACAGTATACGCTGTGAGCCTGACACAAAGAAGAAGACTGATGTTTAACAGTCAAAAAAGTTGTTTTTTTTTAAATGTAAACTTACACTACTATTAAAAAAGATA
This sequence comes from Bombina bombina, assembly GCF_027579735.1. Taxonomy (NCBI): domain Eukaryota; kingdom Metazoa; phylum Chordata; class Amphibia; order Anura; family Bombinatoridae; genus Bombina; species Bombina bombina. The sequence goes on from NC_069501.1 coordinate 406,884,991, forward strand.
TGAGTGGTGGCACTGGGCAAGTGGGCACAGTATACTCTGTGAGCCTGACACAAAAAAGCAGACTGATGTTTCACAGTCAAAAAAGTTTTTTTTTTAAATGAACACCTACACTACTATTAAACAAGATATCAGTGGTGGCACTGGGCAAGTGGGCACAGTATACGCTGTGAGCCTGACACAAAAGCAGACTGATGTGTTTCACAGTCAAAAAAGTTTTTTTTTTTTTTAAATGAACACCTACACTACTATTAAACAAGATATCAGTGGTGGCACTGGGCAAGTGGGCACAGTATAGGCTGTGAGCCTGACACAAAAAGCAGACTGATGTTTCACAGTCCAAAAAGATTTTTTTTTTTAAATGTACACTTACACTACTATTAAACAAGATATGAGTGGTGGCACTGGGCAAGTGGGCACAGTATACGCTGTGAGCCTGACACAAAAAAGCAGACTGATGTTTCACAGTCAAAAACGTTTTGTTTTTTTTAAATGTACACTTACACTACTATTAAACAAGATATGAGTGGTGCCACTGGGCAAGTGGGCACAGTATACGCTGGGAGCCTGACACAAAAGCAGACTGATGTGTTTCACAGTCAAAAAAGTTTTTTGTTTTTTTTAAATGAACACCTACACTACTATTAAACAAGATATCAGTGGTGGCACTGGGCAAGTGGGCACAGTATAGGCTAGGAGCCTGACACAAAAAAGCAGACTGATGTTTCACAGTCCAAAAAGATTTTTTTTTTTAAATGTACACTTACACTACTATTAAACAAGATATGAGTGGTGGCACTGGGCAAGTGGGCACAGTATACGCTGTGAGCCTGACACAAAAAAGCAGACTGATGTTTCACAGTCAAAAACGTTTTGTTTTTTTAAAATGTACACTTACACTACTATTAAACAAGATATGAGTAGTGGCACTGGGCAAGTGGGCAAAGTATACGCTGTGAGCCTGACACAAAAAAAGCAGACTGATGTTTTAAAGTCAAAAAAGTTTTGTTTTTTTTAAATGTACACTTACACTACTATTAAACAAGATATGAGTGGTGGCACTGGGCAAGTGGGCACAGTATACGCTGTGAGCCTGACACAAAAAAGCAGACTGATGTTTCACAGTCAAAAAAGTTTTTTTTTTTTTAAATGTACACTTACACTACTATTAAACAAGATATGAGTGGTGCCACTGGGCAAGTGGGCACAGTATACGCTGTGAGCCTGACACAAAAAAGCAGACTGATGTTTCACAGTCCAAAAAGATTTTTTTTTTTAAATGTACACCTACACTACTATTAAACAAGATATCAGTGGTGGCACTGGGCAAGTGGGCACAGTATACGCTGTGAGCCTGACACAAAAAAAGCAGACTGATGTTTTACAGTCAAAAAAGTTTTTTTTTTTTTAAATGTACACTTACACTACTATTAAACAAGATATGAGTGGTGCCACTGGGCAAGTGGGCACAGTATACACTGTGAGCCTGACACAAAAAAGCAGACTGATGTTTCACAGTCAAAAACATTTTTTTTTTAAAATGTACACTTACACTACTATTAAACAAGATATGAGTGGTGCCACTGGGCAAGTGGGCACAGTATACGCTGTGAGCCTGACACAAAAAAAGCAGACTGATGTTTCACAGTCAAAAAACTTTTTTTTTTAAATGTACACTTACACTACTATTAAACAAGATATGAGGGGTGGCACTGGGCAAGTGGACACAGTATACGCTGTGAGCCTGACACAAAAAAGAAGACTGATGTTTAACAGTCAAAAAAGTTGTTTTTTTTAAATGTAAACTTACACTACTATTAAAAAAGATATGAGTGGTGGCACTGGGCAAGTGGGCACAGTATACTCTGTGAGCCTGACACAAAAAAGCAGACTGATGTTTCACAGTCAAAAAAGTTTTTTTTTTAAATGAACACCTACACTACTATTAAACAAGATATCAGTGGTGGCACTGGGCAAGTGGGCACAGTATACGCTGTGAGCCTGACACAAAAGCAGACTGATGTGTTTCACAGTCAAAAAAGTTTTTTTTTTTTTAAATGAACACCTACACTACTATTAAACAAGATATCAGTGGTGGCACTGGGCAAGTGGGCACAGTATAGGCTGTGAGCCTGACACAAAAAGCAGACTGATGTTTCACAGTCCAAAAAGATTTTTTTTTTTAAATGTACACTTACACTACTATTAAACAAGATATGAGTGGTGGCACTGGGCAAGTGGGCACAGTATACGCTGTGAGCCTGACACAAAAAAGCAGACAGATGTTTCACAGTCAAAAACGTTTTGTTTTTTTTAAATGTACACTTACACTACTATTAAACAAGATATGAGTGGTGCCACTGGGCAAGTGGGCACAGTATACGCTGTGAGCCTGACACAAAAGCAGACTGATGCAGACTGATGTGTTTTTTTTTAAATGAACACCTACACTACTATTAAACAAGATATCAGTGGTGGCACTGGGCAAGTGGGCACAGTATAGGCTGTGAGCCTGACACAAAAAAGCAGACTGATGTTTCACAGTCCAAAAAGATTTTTTTTTTTAAATGTACACTTACACTACTATTAAACAAGATATGAGTGGTGGCACTGGGCAAGTGGGCACAGTATACGCTGTGAGCCTGACACAAAAAAGCAGACTGATGTTTCACAGTCAAAAACGTTTTTTTTTTTTAAATGTACACTTACACTACTATTAAACAAGATATGAGTAGTGGCACTGGGCAAGTGGGCAAAGTATACGCTGTGAGCCTGACACAAAAAAAGCAGACTGATGTTTTAAAGTCAAAAAAGTTTTGTTTTTTTTAAATGTACACTTACACTACTATTAAACAAGATATGAGTGGTGCCACTGGGCAAGTGGGCACAGTATACACTGTGAGCCTGACACAAAAAAGCAGACTGATGTTTCACAGTCAAAAACATTTTTTTTTAAAATGTACACTTACACTACTATTAAACAAGATATGAGTGGTGCCACTGGGCAAGTGGGCACAGTATACGCTGTGAGCCTGACACAAAAAAGCAGACTGATGTTTCACAGTCAAAAAACTTTTTTTTTTTTAAATGTACACTTACACTACTATTAAACAAGATATGAGGGGTGGCACTGGGCAAGTGGACACAGTATACGCTGTGAGCCTGACACAAAAAAGGCAGACTGATGTTTCACAGTCCAAAAAGTTTTTGTTTTAATTGTACACTTACACTACTATTAAACAAGATGTGAGTGGTGCCACTGGGCAAGTGGGCACAGTATACGCTGTGAGCCTGACACAAAAAAGCAGACTGATGTTTCACAGTCAAAAAACTATTTTTTTTAAATGTACATTTACAATACTATTAAACAAGATATGAGTGGTTCCATTGGGCAAGTGGGCACAGTATACGCTGTGCACCTGACACAAAAAAGCAGACTGATGTTTCACAGTCCAAAAAGTTGTTTTTTTTTAATGTAAACTTACACTACTATTAAAAAAGATATGAGTGGTGGCACTGGGCAAGTGGGCACAGTATACTCTGTGAGCCTGACACAAAAAAGCAGACTGATGTTTCACAGTCAAAAAAGTTTTTTTTTTTAAATGTACACTTACACTACTATTAAACAAGATATGAGTGGTGGCACTGGGCAAGTGGGCACAGTATACGCTGTGAGCCTGACACAAAAAAAGCAGACTGATGTTTCACAGTCAAAAAAGTTTTTTTTTTTTTTTTAAATGTACACTTACACTACTATTAAACAAGATATGAGTGGTGGCACTGGGCAAGTGGGTACAGTATACGCTGTGAGCCTGACGCAAAAAAGCAGACTGATATTTCACAGTCCAAAAAGTTTTTTTTTTTAAATGTAAACTTACACTACTATTAAACAAGATATGATTGGTGCCACTGGGCAAGTGGGCACAGTATACGCTGTGAGCCTGACACAAAAGCAGACTGATGTGTTTCACAGTCAAAAAAGTTTTTTTTTTTTAAATGAACACCTACACTACTATTAAACAAGATATCAGTGGTGGCACTGGGCAAGTGGGCACAGTATACGCTGTGAGCCTGACACAAAAAAGCAGACTGATGTTTCACAGTCCAAAAAGATTTTTTTTTTTAAATGTACACTTACACTACTATTAAACAAGATATGAGTGGTGGCACTGGGCAAGTGGGCACAGTATACGCTGTGAGCCTGACACAAAAAAACAGACTGATGTTTCACAGTCAAAAAAGTTTTTTTTTTTTTTTAAATGTACACTTACACTACTATTAAACAAGATATGAGTGGTGGCACTGGGCAAGTGGGCATAGTATACGCTGTGAGCCTGACGCAAAAAAGCAGACTGATATTTCACAGTCCAAAAAGTTTTTTTTTTTAAATGTAAACTTACACTACTATTAAACAAGATATGATTGGTGCCACTGGGCAAGTGGGCACAGTATACGCTGTGAGCCTGACACAAAAGCAGACTGATGTGTTTCACAGTCAAAAAAGTTTTTTTTTTTTTTTAAATGAACACCTACACTACTATTAAACAAGATATCAGTGGTGGCACTGGGCAAGTGGGCACAGTATACGCTGTGAGCCTGACACAAAAAAGCAGACTGATGTTTCACAGTCCAAAAAGATTTTTTTTTTTAAATGTACACTTACACTACTATTAAACAAGATATGAGTGGTGGCACTGGGCAAGTGGGCACAGTATACGCTGTGAGCCTGACACAAAAAAGCAGACTGATGTTTCACAGTCCAAAAAGATTTTTTTTTTTAAATGTACACTTACACTACTATTAAACAAGATATGAGTGGTGGCACTGGGCAAGTGGGCACAGTATACGCTGTGAGCCTGACACAAAAAAAGCAGACTGATGTTTCACAGTCAAAAAAGTTTTTTTTTTTTTTTAAATGTACACTTACACTACTATTAAACAAGATATGAGTGGTGGCAATGGGCAAGTGGGCATAGTATACGCTGTGAGCCTGACGCAAAAAAGCAGACTGATATTTCACAGTCCAAAAAGTTTTTTTTTTTAAATGTAAACTTACACTACTATTAAACAAGATATGATTGGTGCCACTGGGCAAGTGGGCACAGTATACGCTGTGAGCCTGACACAAAAGCAGACTGATGTGTTTCACAGTCAAAAAAGTTTTTTTTTTTTTTAAATGAACACCTACACTACTATTAAACAAGATATCAGTGGTGGCACTGGGCAAGTGGGCACAGTATACGCTGTGAGCCTGACTCAAAAAAGCAGACTGATGTTTCACAGTCCAAAAAGATTTTTTTTTTTAAATGTACACTTACACTACTATTAAACAAGATATGAGTGGTGGCACTGGGCAAGTGGGCACAGTATACGCTGTGAGCCTGACACAAAAAAGCAGACTGATGTTTCACAGTCAAAAACGTTTTGTTTTTTTTAAATGTACACTTACACTACTATTAAACAAGATATGAGTGGTGCCACTGGGCAAGTGGGCACAGTATACACTGTGAGCCTGACACAAAAAAGCAGACTGATGTTTCACAGTCAAAAACATTTTTTTTTTAAAATGTACACTTACACTACTATTAAACAAGATATGAGAGGTGCCACTGGGCAAGTGGGCACAGTATACGCTGTGAGCCTGACACAAAAAAGCAGACTGATGTTTCACAGTCAAAAACGTTTTTTTTTTTTTAAATGTACACTTACACTACTATTAAACAAGATATGAGGGGTGGCACTGGGCAAGTGGACACAGTGTACGCTGTGAGCCTGACACAAAAAAGTCAGACTGATGTTTCACAGTCCAGAAGTTTTTTTTTAAATGTACACTTACACTACTATTAAACAAGATATGAGTGGTGCCACTGGGCAAGTGGGCACAGTATACGCTGTGAGCCTGACACAAAAAAGCAGACTGATGTTTCACAGTCAAAAACGTTTTTTTTTTTTAAATGTACACTTACACTACTATTAAACAAGATATGAGTGGTGGCACTGGGCAAGTGGGCAAAGTATACGCTGTGAGCCTGACACAAAAAAAGCAGACTGATGTTTTACAGTCAAAAAAGTTTTTTTTTTTTTAAATGTACACTTACACTACTATTAAACAAGATATGAGTGGTGCCACTGGGCAAGTGGGCACAGTATACACTGTGAGCCTGACACAAAAAAGCAGACTGATGTTTCACAGTCAAAAACATTTTTTTTTTAAAATGTACACTTACACTACTATTAAACAAGATATGAGTGGTGCCACTGGGCAAGTGGGCACAGTATACGCTGTGAGCCTGACACAAAAAAAGCAGACTGATGTTTCACAGTCAAAAAACTTTTTTTTTTTTTAAATGTACACTTACACTACTATTAAACAAGATATGAGGGGTGGCACTGGGCAAGTGGACACAGTATACGCTGTGAGCCTGACACAAAAAAGGCAGACTGATGTTTCACAGTCCAGAAGTTTTTGTTTTAATTGTACACTTACACTACTATTAAACAAGATATGAGTGGTGCCACTGGGCAAGTGGGCACAGTATACGCTGTGAGACTGACACAAAAAAGCAGACTGATGTTTCACAGTCAAAAAACTATTTTTTTTTAAATGTACATTTACACTACTATTAAACAAGATATGAGTGGTGCCACTGGGCATGTGGGCACAGTATACGCTGTAAGCCTGACACAAAAAAAGCAGACTGATGTTTCAAAGTCAAAAAAGTTTTTTTTTTTTTTTAAATGTACACTTACACTACTATTAAACAAGATATGAGTGGTGCCACTGGGCATGTGGGCACAGTATACGCTGTAAGCCTGACACAAAAAAAGCAGACTGATGTTTCAAAGTCAAAAAAGTTTTTTTTTTTTTTTAAATGTACACTTACACTACTATTAAACAAGATATGAGTGGTGGCACTGGGCAAGTGGGCACAGTATACGCTGCAAGCCTGACACAAAAAAGCAGACTGATGTTTCACAGTCCAAAAAGTTTTTTTTTTTTTTTAAATGTACACTTATATTACTATTAAACAAGATATGAGTGGTTCCATTGGGCAAGAGGGCACAGTATACGCTGTGCGCCTGACACAAAAAAGCAGACTGATATTTCACAGTCCAAAAAGTTTTTTTTTTTAAATGTACACTTACACTACTATTAAACAAGATATGAGTGGTGGCACTGGGCAAGTGGGCACAGTATACGCTGCAAGCCTGACACAAAAAAGCAGACTGATGTTTCACAGTCCAAAAAGTTTTTTTTTTTTTTTAAATGTACACTTATATTACTATTAAACAAGATATGAGTGGTTCCATTGGGCAAGAGGGCACAGTATACGCTGTGCGCCTGACACAAAAAAGCAGACTGATGTTTCACAGTCCAAAAAGTTTTTTTTTTTTTAAATGTACACTTACACTACTATTAAACAAGATATGAGTGGTGGCACTGGGCAAGTGGGCACAGTATACGCTGCGAGCCTGACACAAAAAAGCAGACTGATGTTTCACAGTCCAAAAAGTTTTTTTTTTTTAAATGTACACTTACACTACTATTAAACAAGATATGAGTGGTGCCACTGGGCAAGTGGGCACAGTATATGCTGTGTGCCTGACACAAAAAAGCAGACTGATGTTTTCACTGTCCAAAAAGTTTTTTTTTTTTCTAAATGAACACTTACACTACTATTAAACAAGATATGAGTGGTGGCACTGGGCAAGTGGGCACAGTATACGCTGTGAGCCTGACGCAAAAAAGCAGACTGATATTTCACAGTCCAAAAAGTTTTTTTTTTTTAAATGTACACTTACACTACTATTAAACAAGATATGAGTGGTGGCACTGGGCAAGTGGGCACAGTATACGCTGCGAGCCTGACACAAAAAAGCAGACTGATGTTTCACAGTCCAAAAAGTTTTTTTTTTTTTTTAAATGTACACTTACACTACTATTAAACAAGATATGAGTGGTGGCACTGGGCAAGTGGGCACAGTATACGCTGTGAGCCTGACGCAAAAAAGCAGACTGATATTTCACAGTCCAAAAAGTTTTTTTTTTTAAATGTACACTTACACTACTATTAAACAAGATATGAGTGGTGGCACTGGGCAAGTGGGCACAGTATACGCTGCGAGCCTGACACAAAAAAGCAGACTGATGTTTCACAGTCCAAAAAGTTTTTTTTTTTTTTTAAATGTACACTTATATTACTATTAAACAAGATATGAGTGGTTCCATTGGGCAAGTGGGCACAGTATACGCTGTGCGCCTGACACAAAAAAGCAGACTGATGTTTCACAGTCCAAAAAGTTTTTTTTTTTTTAAATGTACACTTACACTACTATTAAACAAGATATGAGTGGTGGCACTGGGCAAGTGGGAACAGTATACGCTGCGAGCCTGACACAAAAAAGCAGACTGATGTTTCACATTCCAAAAAGTTTTTTTTTTTTAAATGTACACTTACACTACTATTAAACAAGATATGAGGGGTGGCACTGGGCAAGTGGACACAGTATACGCTGTGAGCCTGACACAAAAAAGGCAGACTGATGTTTCACAGTCCAGAAGTTTTTGTTTTAATTGTACACTTACACTACTATTAAACAAGATATGAGTGGTGCCACTGGGCAAGTGGGCACAGTATACGCTGTGAGACTGACACAAAAAAGCAGACTGATGTTTCACAGTCAAAAAACTATTTTTTTTTAAATGTACATTTACACTACTATTAAACAAGATATGAGTGGTGGCACTGGGCAAGTGGGCACAGTATACGCTGTGAGCCTGACGCAAAAAAGCAGACTGATATTTCACAGTCCAAAAAGTTTTTTTTTTAAATGTACACTTACACTACTATTAAACAAGATATGAGTGGTGGCACTGGGCAAGTGGGCACAGTATACGCTGCGAGCCTGACACAAAAAAGCAGACTGATGTTTCACAGTCCAAAAAGTTTTTTTTTTTTTTTAAATGTACACTTATATTACTATTAAACAAGATATGAGTGGTTCCATTGGGCAAGAGGGCACAGTATACGCTGTGCGCCTGACACAAAAAAGCAGACTGATGTTTCACAGTCCAAAAAGTTTTTTTTTTTTTAATTGTACACTTACACTACTATTAAACAAGATATGAGTGGTGGCACTGGGCAAGTGGGCACAGTATACGCTGCGAGCCTGACACAAAAAAGCAGACTGATGTTTCACAGTCCAAAAAGTTTTTTTTTTTTTAAATGTACACTTACACTACTATTAAACAAGATATGAGTGGTGCCACTGGGCAAGTGGGCACAGTATATGCTGTGTGCCTGACACAAAAAAGCAGACTGATGTTTCACCGTCCAAAAAGTTTTTTTTTTTTTAAATGTACACTTACACTACTATTAAACAAGATATGAGTGGTGCCACTGGGCAAGTGGGTACAGTATACGCTGTGAGCCTGACACAAAAGCAGACTGATGTTTCAGAGTTAAAAAAGGTTTTTTTTTTTCTAAATGAACACTTACACTACTATTAAACAAGATATGAGTGGTGGCACTGGGCAAGTGGGCACAGTATACGCTGTGAGCCTGACGCAAAAAAGCAGACTGATATTTCACAGTCCAAAAAGTTTTTTTTTTTTAAATGTACACTTACACTACTATTAAACAAGATATGAGTGGTGGCACTGGGCAAGTGGGCACAGTATACGCTGCGAGCCTGACACAAAAAAGCAGACTGATGTTTCACAGTCCAAAAAGTTTTTTTTTTTTTTTAAATGTACACTTACACTACTATTAAACAAGATATGAGTGGTGGCACTGGGCAAGTGGGCACAGTATACGCTGTGAGCCTGACGCAAAAAAGCAGACTGATATTTCACAGTCCAAAAAGTTTTTTTTTTTAAATGTACACTTACACTACTATTAAACAAGATATGAGTGGTGGCACTGGGCAAGTGGGCACAGTATACGCTGCGAGCCTGACACAAAAAAGCAGACTGATGTTTCACAGTCCAAAAAGTTTTTTTTTTTAAATGTACACTTACACTACTATTAAACAAGATATGAGTGGTGGCACTGGGCAAGTGGGCACAGTATACGCTGCGAGCCTGACACAAAAAAGCAGACTGATGTTTCACAGTCCAAAAAGTTTTTTGTTTTTTTTAAATGTACACTTACACTACTATTAAACAAGATATGAGTGGTGGCACTGGGCAAGTGGGCACAGTATACGCTGTGAGCCTGACGCAAAAAAGCAGACTGATATTTCACAGTCCAAAAAGTTTTTTTTTTTAAATGTACACTTACACTACTATTAAACAAGATATGAGTGGTGGCACTGGGCAAGTGGGCACAGTATACGCTGCGAGCCTGACACAAAAAAGCAGACTGATGTTTCACAGTCCAAAAAGTTTTTTTTTTTTTTAAATGTACACTTATATTACTATTAAACAAGATATGAGTGGTTCCATTGGGCAAGTGGGCACAGTATACGCTGTGCGCCTGACACAAAAAAGCAGACTGATGTTTCACAGTCCAAAAAGTTTTTTTTTTTTTAAATGTACACTTACACTACTATTAAACAAGATATGAGTGGTGGCACTGGGCAAGTGGGCACAGTATACGCTGCGAGCCTGACACAAAAAAGCAGACTGATGTTTCACAGTCCAAAAAGTTTTTTTTTTTTAAATGTACACTTACACTACTATTAAACAAGATATGAGTGGTGCCACTGGGCAAGTGGGCACAGTATATGCTGTGTGCCTGACACAAAAAAGCAGACTGATGTTTCACCGTCCAAAAAGTTTTTTTTTTTTAAATGTACACTTACACTACTATTAAACAAGATATGAGTGGTGCCACTGGGCAAGTGGGTACAGTATACGCTGTGAGCCTGACACAAAAGCAGACTGATGTTTCAGAGTTAAAAAAGTTTTTTTTTTTTCTAAATGAACACTTACACTACTATTAAACAAGATATCAGTGGTGGCACTGGGCAAGTGGGCACAGTATACACTGTGAGCCTGACACAAAAAAGCAGACTGATGTTTCACAGTCCAAAAAGTTTTTTTTTTAAAATGTACACTTACACTACTATTAAACAAGATATGAGTGGTGGCACTGGGCAAGTGGGCACAGTATACGCTGCGAGCCTGACACAAAAAAGCAGACTGATGTTTCACAGTCCAAAAAGTTTTTTTTTTTTTTTAAATGTACACTTACACTACTATTAAACAAGATATGAGTGGTGGCACTGGGCAAGTGGGCACAGTATACGCTGTGAGCCTGACGCAAAAAAGCAGACTGATATTTCACAGTCCAAAAAGTTTTTTTTTTTAAATGTACACTTACACTACTATTAAACAAGATATGAGTGGTGGCACTGGGCAAGTGGGCACAGTATACGCTGCGAGCCTGACACAAAAAAGCAGACTGATGTTTCACAGTCCAAAAAGTTTTTTTTTTTTAAATGTACACTTACACTACTATTAAACAAGATATGAGTGGTGGCACTGGGCAAGTGGGCACAGTATACGCTGCGAGCCTGACACAAAAAAGCAGACTGATGTTTCACAGTCCAAAAAGTTTTTTTTTTTTTTTAAATGTACACTTACACTACTATTAAACAAGATATGAGTGGTGGCACTGGGCAAGTGGGCACAGTATACGCTGTGAGCCTGACGCAAAAAAGCAGACTGATATTTCACAGTCCAAAAAGTTTTTTTTTTTAAATGTACACTTACACTACTATTAAACAAGATATGAGTGGTGGCACTGGGCAAGTGGGCACAGTATACGCTGCGAGCCTGACACAAAAAAGCAGACTGATGTTTCACAGTCCAAAAAGTTTTTTTTTTTTTTAAATGTACACTTATATTACTATTAAACAAGATATGAGTGGTTCCATTGGGCAAGTGGGCACAGTATACGCTGTGCGCCTGACACAAAAAAGCAGACTGATGTTTCACAGTCCAAAAAGTTTTTTTTTTTTTAAATGTACACTTACACTACTATTAAACAAGATATGAGTGGTGGCACTGGGCAAGTGGGCACAGTATACGCTGCGAGCCTGACACAAAAAAGCAGACTGATGTTTCACAGTCCAAAAAGTTTTTTTTTTTTAAATGTACACTTACACTACTATTAAACAAGATATGAGTGGTGCCACTGGGCAAGTGGGCACAGTATATGCTGTGTGCCTGACACAAAAAAGCAGACTGATGTTTCACCGTCCAAAAAGTTTTTTTTTTTTAAATGTACACTTACACTACTATTAAACAAGATATGAGTGGTGCCACTGGGCAAGTGGGTACAGTATACGCTGTGAGCCTGACACAAAAGCAGACTGATGTTTCAGAGTTAAAAAAGTTTTTTTTTTTTCTAAATGAACACTTACACTACTATTAAACAAGATATCAGTGGTGGCACTGGGCAAGTGGGCACAGTATACACTGTGAGCCTGACACAAAAAAGCAGACTGATGTTTCACAGTCCAAAAAGTTTTTTTTTTTAAAATGTACACTTACACTACTATTAAACAAGATATGAGTGGTGGCACTACGCAAGTGGGCACAGTATACGCTGTGAGTCTGACACAAAAAAGCAGACTGATGTTTCACAGTCCAAAAAGTTTTTTTTTTTTTTTAAGTGTACACTTACACTACTATTAAACAAGATATGAGTGGTGGCACTGGGCAAGTGGGCACAGTATACGCTGCGAGCCTGACACAAAAAAGCAGACTGATGTTTCACAGTTCAAAAAGTTTTTTTTTTTAAATGTACACTTACACTACTATTAAACAAGATATGAGTGGTGCCACTGGGCAAGTGGGCACAGTATATGCTGTGTGCCTGACACAAAAAAGCAGACTGATGTTTCACCGTCTAAAAAGTTTTTTTTTTTTTAAATGTACACTTACACTACTATTAAACAAGATATGAGTGGTGCCACTGGGCAAGTGGGTACAGTATACGCTGTGAGCCTGACACAAAAGCAGACTGATGTTTCAGAGTTAAAAAAGTTTTTTTTTTCTAAATGAACACTTACACTACTATTAAACAAGATATCAGTGGTGGCACTGGTCAAGTGGGCACAGTATACACTGTGAGCCTGACACAAAAAAGCAGACTGATGTTTCACAGTCCAAAAAGTTTTTTTTTTTTAAATGTACACTTACACTACTATTAAACAAGATATGAGTGGTGGCACTACGCAAGTGACCACAGTATACGCTGTGAGTCTGAAACAAAAAAGCAGACTGATGTTTCACAGTCCAAAAAGTTTTTTTTTTTTAAATGTACACTTACACTACTATTAAACAAGATATGAGTGGTGGCACTGGGCAAGTGGGCACAGTATACGCTGCGAGCCTGACACAAAAAAGCAGACTAATGTTTCACAGTTAAAAAAGTTTTTTTTTTTAAATGTACATTTACACTACTATTAAACAAGATATTAGTGGTGCCACTGGGCAAGTGGGCACAGTATACGCTGTGAGCCTGACGCAAAAAAGCAGACTGATATTTCACAGTCCAAAACATTTTTTTTTTATAAATGTACACTTACACTACTATTAAACAAGATATGAGTGGTGGCACTGGGCAAGTGGGCACAGTATACGCTGTGAGCCTGACGCAAAAAAGCAGACTGATATTTCACAGTCCAAAACGTTTTTTTTTTATAAATGTACACTTACACTACTATTAAACAAGATATGAGTGGTGGCACTGGGCAAGTGGGCACAGTATACGCTGTGAGCCTGACACAAAAAAGCAGACTGATGTTTCACAGTCCAAAAAGTTTTTTTTTTTTTAAATGTACACTTACACTACTATTAAACAAGATATGAGTGGTGGCACTGGGCAAGTGGGCACAGTATACGCTGTGAGCCTGACGCAAAAAAGCAGACTGATATTTCACAGTCCAAAACGTTTTTTTTTTATAAATGTACACTTACACTACTATTAAACAAGATATGAGTGGTGGCACTGGGCAAGTGGGCACAGTATACGCTGTGAGCCTGACACAAAAAAGCAGACTGATGTTTCACAGTCCAAAAAGTTTTGTTTTTTTTAAATGTACACTTACACTACTATTAAACAAGATATGAGTGGTGGCACTGGGCAAGTGGGCACAGTATACGCTGCGAGCCTGACACAAAAAAGCAGACTGATGTTTCACAGTCCAAAAAGTTTTTTTTTTTTAAATGTACACTTACACTACTATTAAACAAGATATGAGTGGTGGCACTGGGCAAGTGGGCACAGTATATGCTGTGTGCCTGACACAAAAAAGCAGACTGATGTTTCACCGTCCAAAACGTTTTTTTTTTTTTCTAAATGAACACTTACACTACTATTAAACAAGATATCAGTGGTGGCACTGGGCAAGTGGGCACAGTATACACTGTGAGCCTGACACAAAAAAGCAGACTGATGTTTCACAGTCCAAAAAGTTTTGTTTTTTTTAAATGTACACTTACACTACTATTAAACAAGATATGAGTGGTGGCACTACACAAGTGGGCACAGTATACGCTGTGAGTCTGACACAAAAAAGCAGACTGATGTTTCACAGTCCAAAAAGTTTTATTTTTAAAATGTACACTTACACTACTATTAAACAAGATATGAGTGGTGGCACTGGGCAAGTGGGCACAGTATACGCTGCGAGCCTGACACAAAAAAGCAGACTGATGTTTCACAGTCCAAATAGATTTTTTTTTTAAAATGTACACTTACACTACTATTAAACAAGATATGAGTGGTGCCACTGGGCAAGTGGGCACAGTATACGCTGTGAGCCTGAAATAAAAGCAGACTGATGTTTCACAGTCAAAAAAGTTTTTTTTTTTTAAATGTACACTTACACTACTATTAAACAAGATATCAGTGGTGGCACTGGGCAAGTGGGCACAGTATACACTGTGAGCCTGACACAAAAAAGCAGACTGATGTTTCACAGTCCAAAAAGTTTTTTTTTTTAAATGTACACTTACACTACTATTAAACAAGATATGAGTGGTGGCACTAAGCAAGTGGGCACAGTATACGCGGTGAGCCTGAAACAAAAGCAGACTGATGTTTCACAGTCCAAAAAGTTTTTTTTTTTTAAATGTACACTTACACTACTATTAAACAAGATATGAGTGGTGGCACTAAGCAAGTTCGCACAGTATACGCTCTGAGCCTGACACAAAAAAGCAGACTGATGTTTCACAGTCCAAAAAGTTTTTTTTTTTTTAAATGTACACTTACACTACTATTAAACAAGATATGAGTGGTGCCACTGGGCAAGTGGGCACAGTATACGCTGTGAGCCTGACACAAAAAAAGCAGACTGATGTTTCACAGTCAAAAAAGTTTTTTTTTTTTTTTAAATGTACACTTACACTACTATTAAACAAGATATGAGTGGTGGCACTGGGCAAGTGGGCACAGTATACTTTGTGAGCCTGACACAAAAAAGCAGACTGATGTTTCACAGTCAAAAAAGTTTTTTTTTTTTTAAATGTACACTTACACTACTATTAAACAAGATATGAGTGGTGCCACTGGGCAAGTGGGCACAGTATATGCTGTGAGCCTGACACAAAAAAGCAGACTGATGTTTCACAGTCAAAAAAGTTGTTTTTTTTTTAAATTTACACTACTGTTACACCAGATATGAGTGGTGGCACTGGGCAAGTGGGCCTGGCACACACGCTGGCAGGCAGACAACTGGAATTAGATTACACTAGCAGACTGATGTTTCACAGTCAAAAAAGTTTTTTTTTTTTAAATTTACACTACTGTTACACCAGATATGAGTGGTGGCACTGGGCAAGTGGCCACAGTATATGCTGTGAGCCTGGCACACACACTGGCAGGCAGGCAACTGCAATTAGATTACACAGGAAAAAGCAGACTGATGTTTTAGCCCTAAAAAGGACTTTTTGGGGTGCTGTCCTTACAGCAGAGATCAGATGAGTCCTTCAGGACTGTAGTGGACACTGAATACACTAGCGTAGCTATCAATTTCCCTATTAAATCAGCAGCAGCTACACTGTCCCTCCTCTCACTAAGAAAGCAGCCCCTGAATGAATCTAAAATGGATGCTGTCCAGGAGGTATGAGGGTCTGGGAGGGAGTGTCTGCTGCTGATTGGCTGGAATGTGCCTGCTGACTGTGAGGTACAGGGTCAAAGTATTACTCAATGATGACGAATAGGGGGCGGATCGAATATCGCATATGTTCGCCCACCGCGGCGAACGCAAACATGCTATGTTCGCCGGGAACTATTCGCCGGCAAACTATTTGCGACATCACTAGTTACATGCAATATTAAGAATATTAACATATGTAAGCAAAAAATATAAAATGTTATGGAAAAAAATAAATTTTGTTGAAAGTGAACTAATAATGGGCAATGATTTATTATTATTATTATTATTATTATTATTATTATTATTATTATTATTAATTATAAAAATAATAATACATTTCATTAACTTGCTCATTCCATGTGTTAAGTTTGCAAGCAAAAAAATGATAGCTCAAAGCTAACAAAAATGACTGGGTCCTATAAATGGGTTAAGATAGTGTTCACTTTTAATGTAAAAGCAAACTGAAAATGATAATACATTTGAAGAAATGAAAAAGTAATTGTGGGGACATGAAGGGCAAAGATAATACTTCAGCACTGTCAGGCTGGTCAAGCAGTACCTTAGACTGGCATGAAGGCGTACCTGGGCATAATTAAGTGTTAGTGCAACAAGATAGTCACATGCAGTTTCACTTCTCAGAAACCACGGAGCTGTAGAGAGAGAGACAGAGAAATCAGTTCCAGTATAGCAGATGAACAATAGTATTGGAGTGAGTAAACTTTACTTTTTTACTTTAAAGTGTCAAGAATATTGTAAAATTTACCTAATGAGATACAACATTCTACTCATTAAATATGGTACTTATTTTCTTCCTCTGTATGATAAATATGTGTTGTGTTTTTACTATAACATGGACAGTTACAAAGCTGTGTAAAGTTTTTTTTTTTATGTGAAAACAATTCAATATAACTTTAGTTGTTGCAGTCTAGATTAGAAGTTTTCAGTCTTATCAGTAACGTGGCACACTTCAGTGAGAATAAGACACATATTACATGCTTTATTAGCTTGCTACACAACTTATAAATGAATGAATAAGGTCCTCATTTTTCCCCCTCAAAATTGGAATTAAATTGTGCATTTTCATCAAAAAATGTTTTTGCAAAATTGGATAAACAATTTAAAGTACTTTTCCAAATATGTTTTAAGGTTATATATTATTTTGACATGACTGCATGAGTCTGCATATAGAATAGATTGACATGAAAATATGAACTTTAATGACTTAACTATTCAGGGTTTTTTTCTAAACAAAAAAAAACACACCCTAATGTAGATTAGGGATTTCAGTGACATTATTGTTATGCAATATTTTATAATCTTAAAAAATTCTGCCAAGACACTTAGTTTCCATACATTTTGAATTGGTATAGGCATACACTATTTTGTGCAATTAATACAGAAATTAGATTTATGAGAAAAAAATATCCTTTTTTTGTATTATTATGAAAACATGGATTCAAAATTGATCGATGCAACTGTGAATTGTGTTATAAGAAGCTGAATGACTGATCAAATGTCGTTGTGTCAAACTATTAACATAACAATTGGCTGAAATGCTAATGTTTGTTTTTTTGCTCAACACACATCTTAAATTGGCAAAGCTTTAATCTTTGGGGAAGTTTAGATGTTAAAGGAAAATTAAACTCATATTTTTTCTTTCATGATTCAGGGAATACAAATAAAACTTTCCGGTTTATTATCAATTTTGCTTCATTCTCTTGGTATACTCTATTGAAGGAGTAGCAATGCACAACTGGGAGCTAGCTGGTAAGCCAATGGTAATATGTATATATGTGCAGCCACCAATCAGCAGCTAGCTTCCAGCTCCTGAATCTACTAAAGGTATGTTATTAACCAAGGATACCAAAAGAAAGAAGCTTCTTTTTTAAAATAGTGACATTTCTTTATGGAAAGCAGAGCGTCGATCCTCTGCCTGCATCTCAAGCTGTAGTTATCACAGCAATGGCGATTCCGGCTCCCTAAAATGGTTGTGTGGCCCCACGAGCTGAACACCAAAGAGGGCACACAATGATTGGAGAAAGCCAGATTTACCATCGCTGTGCTAAGTATAGCAGGCGCTTTCCATAAAGAAAGGTAAGTATTTTGAAAAAGAAGCTTCATTGTAAAGTTTAATGAATGAAAGTGCCTTTGTTTTTAGGATTAGTTTTAGATAACAGCCACATATTCATTAAACATTACATTCACTTTAAGTTTTGAATAATAAGTTAAGTATGCAGTGCACTATACATAATAAACAGAAATATAAATAGTTTTAGGAGTCTAGCTAAAAAGTTGGCTAGATTAAAAACATTAGTATAAAAATACACAAGCCAATTTTAAAACATAAAACCGGATTACTTCCTTGGCTATTGCAAATAATAGTAGTCATAGATACATTTTAATGTATTAAAAGATAGCTGCATTTTGAGCTAGATTCTGAGTGTAGCACAATTTTGCACTTGCGTTCGTGTGTTACATCCGCTAGAATTAAGTTTTTGCGTTCCGTGGATCACACTCATATTACGAATTGAAAGTAAAAAGATTGCGCTCGAGCGCACACATACTCGTGATAAAAGATAAACTACACAAATTTGAGACCGCAAAATCGCATCCCCCATAGACTTTAATGGAACCTCGATTAAAAAAATAAAAATAACACCCACCAAGTTGCGCAAACATGATCTCGGTTATTTAAAAGCGCAAATACAGAAGCTTATATGGTATAATTTACATTCTGATCTTCTAAACATAGTAGAATATGTTCTATTTTTTTGTTAAATATATATTCCTATATATATATGATGGAATTTTGGTTAAATATATATTTATACCTATATATATATATATATATATATATATATATATATATATATATATATATATATATATAGATATATAGATAGATAGCTATAGCTATATATAAGTATAGATATATACAGATACATATAGGAATATCAATTTAATAATACATAGAACATATTCTCCTATGTGAAGAACATTGGAATATACAATATTTACAGTAAATAAACAATATAACACTTTATTAAGTATAAATATTGCATAAATATGATTTTTCATGTTTTTAGCTACTTGACTGTAAAGGGCTCCAAAGCACTTATACATATGTATTTATGTGTTTATATGTATTTTTGTATGTAAATCACGTTTGCTCACGCCCGTTCACATTTACTTTCAACTTGTAATATGAGTGTTATTTAACTTGCATGCAAACGGGAGCAAAAACCCAATGTTGCCTACACGCAGACGTTAGCACTCCATTCATAATCTAGCGCTTTATTGTTTTAAAGATTATCAATTTATAGATTAGAAAAGTGTATTTTTATTTGATATTGTTTTATATAGTGTTAAATATTTTATCAGAAATAGTGAACCATTCCCTAGGAATACTTTCACTCACAGCGATACAGCTGCTCACAAAAATAAGAAATAATACCCTAGGTGCATTTTCGGAGGCATTGAGCACAGTTACATGTAATTAATACAGCATTCAAAAATATTCTTAGGTTTATAAGCAAGTAGAATATTTATTTATAAGTATTACCGTATTACTTGTGCATTTGCCTGAACAGTGGTTATACAATATTGCGTATTTGTTGCTCTTATAGCACACTTAGTTGAAAACCCAAAGATTTTCTTTTATTATCCAGATAGAACATGCAATTTTAAATAACTTTCTAATTTACCTATGTTATTAAATTTCCTTTGTTCTCTTGCACCAACAGCTCGCTTATATTCCTGTTAGAGCTTAACATTTATATAAATGTTAAACATTGCCTAAAACAGTGCTATCCTGAAAGAATACTATAGCGAATTATTAACATTTAATTAGAGGAAGAATGATCAGAAGTTGCTTAGCACTCTTTTAATAAAAGATTAGATTGTACCATTAATAGCGATCTAATGAACTGTAACTTTCCCAGAACTAAATTTAAAAAAAAAAAATTGCATTAAGAATATTTACATAAATTAATATATTTTAGAAGGAAACAAATATGGAGAGATATTAACCTATTATTTGTGGCATGACTCTGAAGATAATTGAAGATATTTTTTTAAAGGGATATAATACCCATATGCTAAATCACTTGAAAGTGATGCAGCATAACTACAATGCTGACTAGAAAATATCACCTGAACATCACTATGTAAAAAAGAAAGATACTTTAGCACAACAATTTGTTCAGTTCACAATATTAAGTGGTCTGTGAACAGTTATCCTTCAGATACAGTAAGCTGCATTTTATAAAAAATAAATAAAAAATAACAATCTGCTTCATCAGTGTTGATGTCACACTTTGCTTTACTGTGATCTCATGAGATTTCACTGAAATCTTGTGAGATTTGATAGTACTTCCTTAACCCCTTAACGACCAAGGATGTGCCAGGCACGTCCTACAAAAAACTGTCATTGACCAGGGTTTCAAGTGGTGGAAGCAATCATGATCACTTCCAGACGCTTTCAAGGTATAGCAGCAATGCCTCAATAAAAAAAATGATCTAAAACCGCCGTCCCCCGTCATTGCCAAAACTAAATAAAAACCTAATAACCTCTAAACTTTCACCCCCCACATCTCCAACACTAAATAAACCTATTAACCTCTAAACCGCCGCCCCCTCACATTGCCAATACTAACAATACCTATTAACCTCTAAACTGCCGCCCCCCCCCCCCACATTTCCAACACTAACTAAACCTATTGACCTCTAAACCGCAGCCCCCCACATCACCAACACTAAATAAACCTATTAACCATAAACCGCTGCCCCCCCACATTGCAACTAGCTAATTACAATATTACTATTTACTAATTACCTAGTTAAATAAATACAAACGTACCTGTGAAATAAAAATAAAACCTAAGCTTAAACTAAAAAAAACTAACATTACGTTTTAAAAAAGTATACAAATACAAAAATAAAAAAACTAACATTACTAAAAATAATAAAACCTAACATTACAAAATAATTAAAACTACAATTACAAAAAATAATAAACACTAAATTACAAAAAAACTACCATTACAAAAAATAACAAACAAAATGATCCAAAATAATAAAAATTATTTCTATTCTAATACCCCTTTAAAAAAAAAAACACCCCAAAATAAAAGGATCCCTAATCTATAATAAACTACCAACAGCCCTTAAAAGGGCCTTTTGTAGGGCATTGCCCTAAAAATAACAGCTCTTTTGCCAAAAATATTAAACAAATACCCCCTAACATTACAAACCCCCACTCCCCAACACCCTCAAAAAAACTAAAAAAAAAATAATTAATCTACCCATTGCCCCGTAAAAGGTCATTTGTATAGGCATTGCCCTTAAAAGGGCATTAAGCACTTTTAAAGCCCATTAAAAATAAATAAATTCCTAATCTAAAAAAAAAAAACACCCCTCAAAAAAAAATAACACTAACCCAAAAATCGGTACTCACAATTCCTGAAGTCCGGCGAAAACATCTCCATTTCAGCGGCGAAGCATTTTCATCTAGGCAGCTCCATCTGCATCCATCGCGGAACCAGCATCTTCTAGCTTCATCCCAGCAGAGGCGGAGCGGTCGGTGGATGCGCGATGTCTGCCACAAACTGAAGATAGAATGCAAAGTACACCTTTTATATTGGGGTACCCTTGCTTTCCTATTGGCTGAAAAATTAAAATCAGCCAATAGGATGAGAGCTGCTTAAATCTTATTTGCTGTTCATTGTAATATTGTAACTAGTTTAGGTTTTAATTTTATTTCACGGGTAAGTTTGTATTTATTTTTAAATAGGTAGTTAATAATTGTAGGATGGCGGTTTAGAGGTTAATAGTAGACATGTGCGATTTGTTTCGGCCGAATTTCGTTTTCAGTCGAATTCTGTCCGATTCAGAGATTTGGATGAGTCTGAATTTCCGAATCAGCACTATAACTAAAATTCCAAAAACGAATAAATCAGTTTCCAAATTTTCGTATCCATTCTTTATTCATATTCAGAATTTTTCAACTTTGTATTTATTTTAACTAGGTACAATAGTTATTAAATAGTTATTAAAGATTTAATAGCTACCTACTTAAAATAAGTACAAATTTACCTGTAAAATAATTACTAACCTAAATTACAATTACACCTAACACTACACTATCATTAAATTAATTACATAAACTACCTACAAATCTACAATTAACTACAATTAAATTAAATAAACTAAAGTACGAAAAACAACAAACACTAAAATTACAGAAAATAAAAAAATTATTACAATTTTTTTAAACTAATTACACCTAATCTAATCCCCCTAATAAAATAAAAAAGACCCCCAAAATACCCACCCTACCTTGAGCCGTCTTCACCCAGCCGGGCACAAGTGGACCTCCAGAGGGGCAGAAGTCTTCATCCAATCTGGGCAGAAGAGGACCTCCAGACGGGCAGAAGGCTTCATCCAGACGGCATCTTCTATCTTCATCCATCCAGAGCGGAGCGGGTCCATCTTCAATCCAGCCGACGCGGAGCATCCTCTTTAAACAAAGTCCAAACGAAGAATGAATGTTCCTTTAAATGACGTCATCCAAGATGGCTTCCCTTGAATTCTGATTGGCTGATCGGATTCTAGCCTGGATGAAGACTTCTGCCGCTTGGAGGACCTCTTCTGTCCAGATCGGATGAAGACTTCTGCCCCTCTGGAGGTCCACTTGTGCCCGGCTGGGTGAAGACGTCTCAAGGTAGGGTGATCTTCAAAGGGGTAGTGTTAGGTTTTTTTAAGGGGGGATTGGGTGGGTTTTAGAGTAGGGTTGGGTGTGTGGATGGTGGGTTTTAATGTTGGGGGGGTATTGTATTTTTCTTTACAGGTAAAAGAGCTGATTACTTTGTGGCAATGCCCTGCAAAAGGCCCTTTTAAGGGCTATTTGTAATTTAGTATAGGGTAGGGAATTTTATTATTTTGGGAGGCTTTTTTATTTTATTAGGGGGATTAGAGTAGGTGTAATTAGCTTTAAAAAATTGTAATTATTTTTTTATTTTCTGTAATTTAGTGTTTGTTTTTTTTTGTACTTTAGTTTATTTAGTTTTTTTTTGCAATTTTATATTTTTATTGAGGTAAAGTTTGACATACAAACAAAGTATTAAAGCATTCCACAATTGCTGTTAAAGAAAGCAGGTTACAAAGCTCGTCATACAGAAGATAATATAATATGAATGTAGACATTAGCAATGCCAATTAGCAAAACAACAAGGTAACAAATGAATATTATGCTATAGAAAGACATAATGTGAACATGTCAATGAAAGTCTAAGCCTTCCCTCCCGCTTAAAGGGCCGCTCTTGGACCCCTGATCAAGTGAAAAATTTGCTGTAACAGAAGGCTATCTGCAGTAGAAAAGACCTCTCATGGGTCTTATGTTTACCTCACGTTTTAAGATTTTATATTACTATAATATAAAGGCACACTGGCACTTAAGTATGTAGGAGCACACTAATGTAACAGCATAAATGATAATCATCTTAGTTTCTTTAGAGGAGGAAATGACTGCACATCTAAATTCTAACATAACAAGGAACATAACAAAATAGGAAATTTGCATCACAAAGCATATATAATGTGGCCATTTAACACATAAACCACCCATCATCTTGTATCCAAGTCATTCATTATTCTTCCAGGGTACATGCTCCCCCCTTAGGTATTGTAATAAAGGGCAAGCAAGCCTATTTGCTACATCTCTGACAGGGCTTGTAAAGTAAATGGGCTATAGTAACATACATAACCTACTATGTCACCCCTAATGTACCACATAACTCTATATATGAACAAAGGCATTAGAGTTACTGATTAACTAATTTATTGGCAGATGATAGTGAGTTCAGGACCCATGGCAAATTGAATACTAAAAGGTCTAAGATTGAATCTGCGATGAGCCAGGTTAGCCCACTCCTGTACGATATAGTGAATAATCTCTGATATACAGATTACTGTTCAAGTATCCGTTTCCAATTAGGGCCACATTTCCAAGAATGGCGTCCTTTAATGCCGGGTGTGATAGAGTCTTGTGCCGGCTATCAGCAGATGTGCCCAGCCAGTCACCTCCTGTGGGTCTCACTGCTGCCAAGCGTGAGCCGCGGTCTGGCTCTCTCCGTTGCCGTGGAGAGTAAATAAGATCAGGACTCTGGCCATATGGGACCCGCTGCTGTAGAGTCGCGTCCCCCGGAGCGCATGCTTTAATCCCTGCAGTAACGCCATGGGCACCAGGCAATACTTGTTTGTTGTGGCCATGTGGGATATCCCTTTCAATAAAGCCCCTATGATGTCTTAGCGGTTCCTTTTCTTTTACACGTCCACAGTTCCCGCTAGCAGCTGCATCCACAAGCCCTCCATCTGTAGCCTTGTAACACATAATCTGCATCATAGGTAAAAGTTGGCCATCGGCATGTGCGGCTCTCGGCTGAAGACAGGAAACAGTTATAGTATGATCTTCAAGCCCTTCCATGAAGTGCACATCACTCCTTCAAGGGAATCTGTCTCCCATGCTGCATCCGTTAGGCTAACATTGACACTGGTAAGAGTAGATGATTTCACATTAAAGCACCCCTCGATTAGTAAGTGCAGTTTTGAGAAGTGCTCCTCTAGAAGTATACAAGTTTTTCTCTCAAACTCATTTATTGATAGCTCCATAATAATTTGCCACGTAGGGCATTGGCTACACAATAGGTGCAGCAGTTGTGGGGACCAGAGAGGCTTAAAAAAATAGGGGAAGGCCTCAAACCATAAAGCCCGGTACTGAGGGCTGGGGAGCCACACCATGATCCAAAACCCTATCTCTTGGATCAGAGCGTCTTCAGATAAATCTCTGCTCCTAATTAGATATGGTAATATCAATTTTTCAGCCCAAAATGAGAAGGTGGTGAAGGGCTCAGGAGCTGAAGCTCAGTGCAACCAGTGATGGCCGCCGCCTGGAAGTCCCTCCTAGTTTATTTAGTTTAATTGTAGTTAATTGTAGGTAGTTTATGTAATTAATTTAATGATAGTGTAGTGTTAGGTGTAATTGTAATTTAGGTTAGAATTTATTTTACAGGTAAATTTGTACTTATTTTAACTAGGTAGCTATTACTGTTAGGTAAGGTCGGGCAGACTTGCTGGGCCTATGGCTCTTATCTGCCGTCAATATCTATATCTATTAAATAGTTAATAACTATTTAATAACTATTCTACCTAGTTAAAATAAATACAAAGTTGCCTGTAAAATAAATATAAATCCTCAGCTAGCTACAATGTAACTATTAGTTATATTGTAGCTAGCTTAGGGTTTATTTTATAGGTAAGTATTTAGTTTTAAATAGGATTCATTTATTTAATTGTAGTAATTTTATTTCATTTTATTCAAATTATATTTAAGTTAGGGGGGGTTAGACTTATGGTTAGACTTAGGTTTAAGGGTTAATAAATGTAATACAGTAGCGGCGACGTTGGGGGCGGCAGATTAGGGGTTAATAAATGTAGATAGGTGTCGGCGATGTTAGGGATGGCAGATTAGGGGTTAATAAAATTAAACTAGTGTTTGCGAGGCGGGAGTGCGGTGGTTTAGGGGTTAATATATTTTTTACAGTGGCGGCGATGTCCGGTCGGCAGATAAGGGGTTTAAAATTTTATTTGAGTGTTTGCGAGGGGGGGGGGTCTCGGTTTAGGGGTTAATAGGTAGTTTATGGGTGTTAGTGTACTTTTTAGCACTTTAGTTAAGAGTTTTATGTTACAGCGTTAGCCCATAAAACTCTTAACTACTGACTTTTAAATGTGGTAGGAGTCCTGACAGGAGAGGGTCTTGACAGGAGAGGGTCTACTGCTCACTTCTCTCAAGACTCGTAATACCAGCGTTAGGCAAATCCCATTAAAAAAGATAGGACATGCAATTGACGTAAGGGGATTTGCGGTAAGCTCGAGTCGTGGAAGAATAGTGAGCGGTACACCTGTACCTGCCTGACTCGTAATACCAGCGGGCGTTAAAAAGCAGCGTTGGGACCTCTCAACGCTGCTTTTTAAGGCTAACGCAAGACTTGGAATCTAGCCATAAAACACTAAATAAAGCTATAAATTTCTAAACCGCCGTCCCCCACATTGCCAAAACACTAACTAAACCTATTGACCACTAAACCACCGTCCCCCTACATCGCCAACACTAACTTATTTTATTAACCTCTAAACCACTGCCCCCCACATCACCAACACTAAATAAACCTATTAAACTCTAAACCTCTGCCCCCCTACATCGCCAACACTAAATAAACCTATTAATCTCTAAACCATTGTCCACCCACATTGCCAACACTAAATAAACCTATTGACCTCTAAATCGCCACCCCCACATCGCCAACACTAACTAAACCTATTAACCTCTAAACCGCCTTCCCCCCACATCGCCAACACTAACTAAACCTATTAACCTCAAAACCGCCGCCCCCCCACATTGAAAACAATAAATAAAATAATTAACCACTAAACCACCACCCCCCACATCGCAACTAGCTAATATAAACTTTTAACCCCTAAACCTAACACCCCCTAACTTTAACATAATTAAAATAGACCTAAAGTAAAGTTACAATTATTAACTAAGTACATATTTAAAAATAAATACAAACTTACCTGTGAAATAAAAATAAAACCTAAGCTAGTTACAATATTACTATTTACTAACTACCTATTTAAAATAATACAAACTTACCTGTGAAATAAAAATAATAAAACCTAAAATTACTAAAAATAATAATACCTAACATTACAAAAAAATTAAAACTACAATTACAAAAAATAATAAACACTTAAATTACAAAAAATAAAAAAACTACCATTGCAAAAATTAACAAACAAAATTATCTAAAATAATAGCCAATAGGAATGCAAGGGTACCCCAATATAAAAGTGGTACCTTGCATTTAATCTTCATTGTGCAGTGAACGATCGCATGAAGAGGACCTCCACGTTGGACCAATGGACCTCCACCTGGAACATCACCTCTGTGCATCCACTGACCGCTCGGCCTCCACCTACCGCTCGGCCTCTGCTAGGATAACGATAAAAGATGCCGGTCCCAATCCCATGATGGATAGAGATGGAGCCGTCTGGATAAAGATGCTTTGCCACTGGGATGAAGATCTTTTGCCTAACTTCAGGAACAGTGAGTAGTCGACTTTGGGGTTAGTGTTAGGTTTTTGTTTTTTTGGGGGGTGTTTTTTTTTAGATTAGGTCTTGTTTATTTTTAATGGTCTGTAAAATAGCTGAATGCCCTTTTAAAGGCAATGCCCATACAAATGCCTTTTTCAGGGCAATTGGTAGATTAGATTTTTTTTAGTTAGGTTTTTCAATTTTGGGGGTTTGGGGGATGGGGGGTTTGTTATGTTAGGGGATATTTGTTTTAATTGTTTGGCAAAAGAGCTGTTAACTTTAGGGCAATGCCCTGCAAAAGACCCTTTTAAGGGCAATTGGTAGTTTATTACAGATTAGGTTTTTCTTATTTTGGGGTTTGCTTTTTTTTAAAATGGAGGTATTAGAATAGGAATAATTTTTATTTTTTTGGATAATTTTGTTTGTTATTTTTTGTAATGGTAGTTTTTTATTTTTGGGGTGCTGTTTTTTTTTAGATTAAGGCTTTTTTTATTTTTAATGGGCTGTAAAATAACTGAATGCCCATACAAATGCTGGTTTTCGGGACAATGGGTAGATTAGTTTTATATTTTTACTTATTTTTTTTTTAAAAAAAAAGAGCTGTTAGCTTTAGGGCAATGCCCTACAAAATGCCCTTTTAAGGGCTATTGATAGTTTATTATAGATTTTTTCTTTTTAAACGGGGTATTAGAATAGGATTAACTTTTATTATTTTCGATAATTTCGTTTGTTATTTTTTGTAATGGTAGTTTTTTTATTTTTTGTAATTTTAGTGTTTATTATTTCAAGTAATGTTAGGTTTTTATTTTTGGTATTATTAGATTTTTTTTTAAACAAGTAATGTTAGATTTTTTTTTTAGTTTAAGCTTAGGTTTTATTTTTATTTCACAGGTAAGTTTGTATTTATTTTTAAATAGGTAGTTAATAATTGTAACTTTACTTTAGGTGTATTTTAATTATGTTAAAGTTAGGGGGTGTTAGGTTTAGGGGTTAATAGTTTAATTTAGCTAGTTGCGATGTGGGGGATGGTGGTTTAGAGGTTAATTATTTTATTTAGTGTTTGCGATGTGGGGGGTGTGGTGGTTTAGAGGTTAATAGGTTTATTTCATTTTGGCTATGTGGGGGGCGGTGGTTTAGAGGTTAATAGGTTTAGTTAGTGTATTGTAAAGTGTATTGTAAAGTTTAGAATAGAGCAAAGATATATCTATCCGATGGCGCTAACTCACAACACCTAAGCTCCTATAACAATGGGTCTCTAGTTTTCCATAAAAATGTAACAAAATAGTGGAAAATGTAAGGAGCGCCTAGGAAAAAAGGCCAGGCCAAGGAAGATATAAGCTAAAAATATATAATATATTTAATAATTAATAACACATATAATAACATATATTATAAATGCAAGAAAGTACATGGATCCATAGTACTAATAAAACAATGATACAGTAACAATGATGCAATTATACAATAATATAATGATAAAGTAATACAGAGATACAATAGTATAAAATCATACAGTTAAAAACAATGATGGAGGTTTTGCCAAGAGTTAATATGTGAATCGGCCCCTAGGGGTCTAGGGCACAATGATAAGAGAATAATAAAATATGCTACAGAGGATAATCAATAAGTGAAAAAAGGGTAAAATGTGTGTTAAAATATGCTAAACTCAAAAAGGTGTGACAATATCAGTAAAAACCAAAAGACAATCACATAAGAGCAACAATTGACAATAAAATCCAAAAGAAAAAAAATATGTGCAAGACAAATTCATTAGTCCATTGAGAAATTTTTTTAAAATAGTCCAAATAATCAAGTGTCTATTGATCCAAACGATCCAGGTGATCAAAACTGGTCCAATTAAGTGATTTGTAATCCAAGAAATATAAGAACAAAAAATGATATCTTCAACAACACCAAAAAAATTTGTGATATTGTGAAAAATAAAGTGATAGTGGAACTAATCAGGAGATTACCAGGTGAAAAATAAAAATAAAAATAAAAATAAAAAAATAAAAATAAAAATAAAAATAAACACGAAGAGAATCAGTAAACAGTAAAAAAAACTCCAATACCTGTGAAAAAAGAAAAAGTACAACATAGAGCAGTATTGTTTAAAATAAACTCTAAGTGATAAGAATATAGCTCACCATATATGCCAATGCGTTTCGGACCACCAATAGGGCCTTTTTCAAGACTTTTATTTTTATTTTTCACCTGGTAATCTCCTGATTAGTTCCACTATCACTTTATTTTTCACAATATCACTAATTTTTTTGGTGTTGTTGAAGATATCATTTTTTGTTCTTACATTTCTTGTTTTGATCACCTGGATCGTTTGGATCAATAGACACTTGATTATTTGGACTATTTTCAATTTTTTCTCAATGGCCTAATGAATTTGTCTCACACATAATTTTTTTCTTTTGGATTTTATTGTCAATTGTTGCTCTTATTTGATTGTCTTTTGGTTTTTACTGATATTGTCACACCTTTTTGAGTTTAGCATATTTTTACACACATTTTACCCTTTTTTCACTTATTGATTATCCTCTGTAGAATATTTTTTTATTCTCTTATCATTGTGCCCTAGACCCCTAGGGGCCGATTCACATATTAACTCTTGGCAAAACCTCCATCATTGTTTTTAACTGTATGATTTTATACTATTGTATCTCTGTATTACTTTATCATTATATTATTGTATAATTGCATCATTGTTACCGTATCATTGTTTTATTAGTACTATGGATCCATGTACTTTCTTGCATTTATAATATATGTTATTATATGTGTTATTAATTATTAAATATATTATATATTTTTAGCTTATATCCTCCTTGGCCTGGCCTTTTATCCTAGGCGCTCCTTACATTTTCCACTGTAAAGTTTAGAAAGAATGAATTATTTTTTTTATTTAATTTAAAGGGACACTGTAAGTAAATATTTTCTATGCCTGTTACTAACTAACTACCCCAAATATGCTTTTTATCAATAGCATTTCATTAACATATCTGTGGGGGGTGGTGGTTTAGGGGTTAATAGCTTTATTTAGTGTCTGCGATGTCAGGGAATGGTGGTTTAGATAATTTTGTTTCAGCAAATTAGTAATGTTAAGTTAAATTGTTTTTCTGATCCGTTTATTATTTCAGATCCATTCTTTATTCATATTCATTATTCTATTGTAAAGTTTAGAATAGAATAATGAATATGAATAAAGAATGAATCCGAAATAATGAATGGATCTGAAATAACAATGAATCCAAAAAACTATTTAACTTAACATAACTAATTTGACGAAACAAAATAATTTTTTTTATTTAATTTAACAAATTTCCAGATTTTTTTTTTATTTATTTAACTAATGAAAATGAAATAAAACATTTTTTTTAGCATTGCACCTGTCTAGTTAGAGGTTTATTTGGGGGTGGCAGTTTAGAGATGAATAGGTTTATTTAGTGTTGGCTATATGTGGGGGTGGCAGTTTAAAGGTTAATAGGTTTATTTAGTGTTAGCGATGTGGGGGGGGGGCGGCAGTTTAGAGGTTAATATGTTTATTTAGTGTTGGCGATGTGGGGGGGATGGTGGTTTAGAGGGTAATAGAATTTTATTTAGAGTTGACGATATGGGAGGACGGTGGTTTAGAGGTTAATAGGTTTATTTAGTGTTGGCAATGTGGGGGGGGGGGGGCGGTGACATAGAGTTTAATAGGTTTAGTTAGTGTTTAATGATTTGAGGGGACGGTGGGTAGCGGTCAATAGCTTTTTTTAGTGTTGGCGATGCGGGGGGATGGCAGTTTAGGGGTTAATAGTTTTATGCAGTGTTTTATTTAGTGTTGGCGATGTGGGGGTGGTGGCGGTTTAGAGGTTAATAGGTTTAGTCAGTGTTGACAATGTGGGGGCGGCGGTTTAGGGGTTAATAGATTTATTTAGTGTTTTATTTAGTGTTGGCAATGTGGCGGCAGTTTAGATGAACAATGAAAAATTCCGAATATAAATAAAGAATGGTTCAGAAAATTTGGAAACTGTTTTATTAGTTTTTGGGATTTTAGTTATGGTGGTGATTCAGAAATTCAGATTCATCCGAATCTCTGAATCAGCAAAAATTTGGCCAAAAATTAAATTTGGTCAAAACGAATTAAATTACTTGTTTTAGAAAAAAATAATAATACAAAAAATAATTAAAACCTAACATAACAAAAAAATAAAAACTACATTTACAAAAATAATAAACACGAAAATTATTTAAAAAAAAAAAAAAAAATACCATTACAAACTAACGGCCAGATTACGAGTTTTGCAGTATGAGGGGTGCGGTACTAACTTATTCACGTTATTCTCACCGCTCACTTTCCTACAGCGCTGGTATTACAGGTTTTTACAAAGCCGCCGTTAAAAGGCAAGAAGTGAGCGTAGAGCAAAATTGTGCTCAATACCGCACTCCAATATCAGCGCTGCTTAAGTGCACGATTTCCCCATAGACATCAATGGGGAGAGCCGGCTGAAAAAAAGTCTAACACCTGCAATAAAGCAGCGTAAAGCTCAGTAATGCAGCCCCATTGATTCCTATGGGGAAACTAAATTTATGTTTACACCTAACACCCTAACATGAACCTGAGTCTAAACACCCACACTTTTTCACAATTTTGTTCACAAACTTTAGGTTTCTCACTGAAATTATTTACAAACAACTTGTGCAATTATGGCATAAATGGTTGTAAATTCTTCTATGGGATCCCCTTTGTTCAGAAATAGCAGACATGTATGGCTTTTGTTGTTGCTTTTTGGTAATTAGAAGGGCGCTAAATGCCACTGCGCACCACACGTGTATTATGCCCCGCAGTGAAGGGGTTAATTAGGGAGCATGTAGGGAGCTTCTAGGGTTAATTTTAGCTTTAGTGTAGTGTAGTAGACAACCCAAAGTATTGATCTAGGCCCATTTTGGTATATTTCATGCCACCATTTCACCGCCAGATGCGATCAAATAAAAAAAAAACTTAACATTTTTCCCAATTTTAGGTTTCTCACTGAAATCATTTACAAGCAGCTTGTGCAATTATGGCACAAATGGCTGTAAATGCTTCTCTGGGATCTCCTTTGTTCAGAAATAGCAGATATATATGGCTTTGGCGTTGCTGTTTGGTAATTAGAAGGTCGCTAAATGCCGCTGTGCAACACACGTGTAATATGCCCAGCAGTGAAGGGGTTAATTAGGGAGCTTGTAGGGAGCTTGCAGGGTTAATTTTAGCTTTAGTGTAGAGATCAGCCTCCCATCTGACACATCACACCCCCTGATCCCTCCCAAACAGCTCCCTTCCCTCCCCCACCCCACAATTGTCCCCGCCATCTTAAGTACTGGCAGAAAGTCTGCCAGTACAAAAATAAAGGGAATCTTTGTTTTTTTTTGTTTTTTAAATTATAGCATATTTACATATGCTGCTGTGTATGATCCCCCTTAGCCCCCAACCTCCCTGATCCCCCCCCCCAAACACCTCTCTAACCGTCCCCCTCTGACTTTTTGGGGGCCATCTGCCAGTACCCAGTTTGCAGAAAAAAATGTTTTTTTTGGTTTTTTTTTGCAGTTTATTTTCTGTAGTGTAGCTTCCCTCCCACATACCAACCCAACACCCCCTGATTTAGCTTCTTTATTTTTATTTTTATTACATTTTAAAATCCTATAGTGCATATTTTCTGTAGTGCAGCGTTCCCACCCGCTCCCTCCCCGTGCATGCGCCCGGCCCCTCCCTATCGTGCACGCGCACGCGCCCGTGCGCACCCCCGGACATCCCCGCCCACGATCCTGCCCCCCCCTGCACATCTCCAGGGCCATCGATGGCCGCCACCCGCCTCCCGGTCCTGCTCCCACCCACCAACGAAGGAAGCCACCGATCTCCGGTGCAGAGAGGGCCACCGAGTGGCTCTCTCTGCATCGGATGGCCATACATGGTTATTGCAGAATGCCTCCATATTGAGGCATCACTGCAATAACCGGAAAGCAGCTGGAAGCGAGCAGGATCGCTTCCAGCTGCTTTCCACACCGAGGACGTGCAGGGTACGTCCTCAGGCGTTAACTGCCTTTTTTTGAGGAAGTACCCTGCACGTGCTCGGTCATTAAGGGGTTAATAATTAGATAATTCCTATTTAAAAATAAATACTTACCTGTAAAATAATCCCTAAACTAGCTACAATATAACTAATAGTTACATTGTAGCTAGCTTAGGGTTTATTTTTATTTTACAGGCAAGTTTGTATTTATTTTAACTAGGTAGAATAGTTACTAAATAGTTATTAACTATTTACTAACTACCTAGCTAAAATAAATACAAATTTACCTGTAAAATAAAACCTAACCGAAGTTACACTAACACCTAACACTACACTACAATTAAATAAATTACCTAAATTAAATACAATTAAATAAATTAAATACAATTACCTAAATTACAAAAAATCAAACACTAAATTACACAAAATAAAAAACAAATTACAAGATATTTAAACAATTACACCTAATCTAATAGCCCTATCAAAATAAAAAAGCCCACCTAAAATAAAAAAAACCTAGCCTAAACTAAACTACCAATAGCCCTTAAAAGGGCCTTTTGCGGGGCATTGCCCCAAAGAAATCAGCTCTTTTACCTGAAAAAAAAATATACAAACAATCCCCCAACAGTAAAACCCACCACCCACACAACCAACCCTACAAAATAAAACCCTAACTAAAAAAAACTAAGCTAACCATTGCCCTGAAAAGGGCATTTGGAAGGGCATTGCCCTTAAAAGGGCATTTAGCTCTATTGTGGCCCAAAACCCTAACCTTAAAATAAAACCCACCCAATAAAGCCTTAAAAAAAACTAACACTAACCACTGACGATCCACTTACAGTTTTGAAGATCCGACATCCATCCTCAACGAAGCCAGGAGAAGTCTTCATCCAAGCCGGAAGAAGTGGTCCTCCAGACAGGCAGAAGTCTTCATCCAGGCGGCATCTTCTATCTTCATCTATCCGGCGCGGAGTGGGTCCATCTTCAAGACATCTGACGCGGAGCATCCTCTTCTTCCGACGACTACCCGACAAATGAAGGTTCCTTTAAGTGACATCATCCAAGATGGCGTCCCTTAGATTCAGATTGGCTGATAGAATTCTATCAGCCAATCGGAATTAAGGTTGAAAAAAATCCCGGCTTGGATGAAGTCTTCTCCTGGCTTCGTTGAGGACTTCTCCCGGCTTTGTTGAGGATGGATGTCGGATCTTCAAAACTGCAAGTGGATCTTCAGGGGTTAGTGTTAGTTTTTTTTAAGGGTTTATTGGGTGGGTTTTATTTTTAGGTTAGGGCTTTGGGCCGCAATAGAGCTAACTGCCCTTTTAAGGGCAATGCCCATCCAAATTCCCTTTTCAGGGCAATGGGGAGCTTAGGTTTTTTTAGTTAGGGTTTTATTTGGGGGGTTGGTTGTTTGGGTGGTGGGTTTTGCTGTTGGGGGGTTGTTTGTATTTTTTTTCAGGTAAAAGAGCTGATTTCATTGGGGCTATGCCCCGCAAAAGGCCCTTTTAAGGGCTATTGGTAGTTTAGTTTAGGCTAGAGTTTTTTTTTTATTTTGGGTGGGCTTTTTTTATTTTGATAGGGCTAATAACTTAGGTGTAATTTTTTTAAATATCTTGTAATTTGTTTTTTATTTTCTGTAATTTAGTGTTTTTTTGTAATTTAGCT
Organism: Bombina bombina; assembly: GCF_027579735.1. Lineage (NCBI taxonomy): Eukaryota > Metazoa > Chordata > Amphibia > Anura > Bombinatoridae > Bombina > Bombina bombina. The sequence goes on from NC_069501.1 coordinate 406,919,964, forward strand.
AATTGTGTTTAATTTATTTAATTGTATTTAATTTAGGTAATTTATTTAATTGTAGTGTAGTGTTAGGTGTTAGTGTAACTTAGGTTAGGTTTTATTTTTACAGATAAATTTGTATTTATTTTAGCTAGGTAGTTAGTAAATAGTTAATAACTATTTAGTAACTATTCTACCTAGTTAAAATAAATACAAATTTGCCTGTAAAATAAAAATAAACCCTAAGCTAGCTACAATGTAACTATTAGTTATATTGTATAGGGTTTATTTTACAGGTAAGTATTTATTTTTAAAATAGGAATTATTTAGTTATTAATAGTAAGATTTATTTTATTTAGATTTATTTTAATTTATATATAAATATAAATTATTCCTATTCAAATACCTCCATTTAAAAAAAAACACCCTAAAATAAAAAACCCTCTTTTTCAGCCCATTAAATATAAAAAAAGCTCTCATTTAAAAAAAAAATACTCCCCAAAAAAATCTTCATCTTCAAAAATCTTTATCCATGCGGCTCCATCTTCATCCATCGTGGGACTGGCATCTTCTATCTTCATTGTCGAGGTGGAGCAGTCGGTGTATGTACGGAAGTGGAGGTCCATTGGTCCGACATGGATGTCCTCTTCATGTGATCGTCCGCCGCACACTGAAAATTGAATGCAAGGTACCCAATAGGATTTGAGCAGATCTCATCCTACTGGCTGATTTGAATTTTTCAGCCAATAGGAATGCAACGGTACCCCAATATAAAAGGGGTACCTTGCATTGAATCTTCAGTGTGCGGCGGACGATCGCATGAAGAGGACCTCCACGTCGGACCAATGGACCAATGGGGGGGTTGGTTGTAATGTTAGGGGGTATTTGTTTTAATTTATTGGCAAAAGAGCTGTTAACTTTAGGGCAATGCCCTATAAATACCCTTTTAAGGACTTTTGGTTGTTTATAATAGATTAGTTTTTTTTTTATTTTGGGGTGTTTTTTTTTTTTTTCAAACGGGGGTATTAGAATGGGAATACTTTTTATTATTTTGTATAATTTTGTTTGTTATCTTTTGTAATGGTAGTTTTTTTATTTTTGCGGTGTTTTTTTTAGATTAGGGCTTTTTTTATTTTTAATGGGCTGTAAAAGAGCTGAATGCCCTTTTAAGGGCAATGCCCATACAAATGCCCTTTTTGCGGCAATGGGAAGATTAGTTGTTTTTTTTTAGTTAGGTTTTTTTAATTTGGGGGTTTGGGGGGTTGTAATGTTAGGGGGGTTTGCTTTAATTTATTGGCAAAAAGAGCTGTTAACTTTAGCGCAATGCCCTAAAAAAGGTCATTTTAAGGGCTATTGGTAGTTTATTATACCATTATTATAATGGAAGTTTTTTTATAATTTTAGTGTTTATTGTTTTTTGTTATTGTAGTTTTACATTTTTTAGGTGTTTATTTTTTGTATTATTATATTTTTTTAAACAAGTAATGTTATTTTTTTTTAGTTTAAGCATAGATTTTATTTATTTTTTCAGAGGTAAGTTTGTATTTATTTTAACTAGGTAGTTAGTAAATAGTAATATTGTAACTAGCTTAGGTTTTATTTTTATTTTACAGGTAAGTTTGTATTTATTTTCAAATAGGTAGTTAGTAATTGTAACTTTAATGTAGGTCTATTTAATTATGTTAACGTAAGGAGGTGTTAGGTTTAGGGTTTATTAGTTTCATTTAGGTATTGCAATGTGGGGAGAGGGTGGTTTAGAGCTTAATAATTTTATTTTGTGTTTGCGATGTGGGGGGTGGCAATGTAGGGGTTTATTTTACAGGTAAGTATTTATTTTTAAATAGGAATTATTTAGTTATTAATAGTAAGATTTATTTTAATTAGATTTATTTTAATTATATTTAAGTTAGGGGGTGTTAGGGTTAGACTTAGGTTTAGGCGTTAATAAATTTAGTATAGTGGCGGTGACATTGGGGGCGGCAGATTAGGGGTTAATAAATGTAGGTAGGTGGCGGCGATGTTAGGGAAAGCAGATTAGGGGTTAATAATATTTAACTAATGTTTGAAAGGCGGGAGTATGGCGGTTTAGGGGTTAATATGTTTATTATAGTTGCGGCGATGTCGGGAGTGGCAGATTAGGGGTTAATAATTTTATTTTAGTGTTTGCGATGCGGGACTGCCTCGGTTTAGGGGCTAATAGGTAGTTTATGGGTGTTAGTATACTTTTTAGCACTTTAGTTATGAGTTTTATGCTACAGCTTTGTAGTGTTAAACTCATAACTACTGACTTTAGAATGCGTTACGAATCTTGACGGTATAGGGTGTACCACTCACTTTTTGGCCTCCCAGGACAAGCTCGTAATACAGGTGCTATGGAAGTCCCATAGAAAAAAAGACTATACACAATTTGCTTAAGTTGATTTGCGGTAAGGCCAAAAAAGTGTGCGGTGTCCCTAAATCTGCAAGACTTGTAATGGCAGTGGTAGTAAAAAAGCAGCGTTATGAGTCTTAGCACTGCTTTTTTACTCATAACGCAAGACTCGTAATCTAGCCGAAAATTATCCAATATAATAAAAATTATTCCTTTTCAAATACCTCCATTTAAAATAAAAAAAACCCTAAAATAAAAAACCCTCTTTTTCAGCCCATTAAATATAAAAAACGCTCTCATTTAAAAAAAAAATACTCCCCAAAAAAATCTTCATCTTCAAAAATCTTTATCCATGCGGCTCCATCTTCATCCATCGTGGGACTGGCATCTTCTATCTTCATTGCTGAGGCGGAGCAGTCGGTGGATGTGCGGAGGTGGAGGTCCATTGGTCTGACATGGATGTCCTCTTCATGCGATCGTCCGCCCCACACTGAAAATTGAATGCAAGGTACCCAATAGGATTTGAGCAGATCTCATCCTACTGGCTGATTTGAATTTTTCAGCCAATAGAAATGCAACGGTACCCCAATATAAAAGGGGTACCTTGCATTGAATCTTCAGTGTGCGGCGGACGATCGCATGAAGAGGACCTCCACGTCGGACCAATGGGCCAATGGGGGGGTTGGTTGTAATGTTAGGGGGTATTTGTTTTAATTTATTGGCAAAAGAGCTGTTAACTTTAGGGCAATGCCCTATAAATACCCTTTTAAGGTCTTTTGGTTGTTTATAATAGATTAAGTTTTTTTTATTTTGGGGTGTTTTTTTTTTCAAACGGGGGTATTAGAATGGGAATACTTTTTATTATTTTGGATAATTTTGTTTGTTATTTTGTTTGTTATTTTTTGTAATGGTAGTTTTTTATTTTTGCGGTGTTTTTTTTTTTTTAGATTAGGGCTTTTTTTATTTTTAATGGGCTGTAAAAGAGCTGAATGCCCTTTTAAGGGAAATGCCCATACAAATGCCCTTTTTGCGGCAATGGGAAGATTAGTTGTTGTTTTTTTTTAGTTAGGTTTTACATTTTTTAGGTGTTTATTTTTTGTATTATTATATTTTTTTAAACAAGTAATGCTATTTTTTTTTTAGTTTAAGCTTAGATTTTATTTATTTTTTCAGAGGTAAGTTTGTATTTATTTTAACTAGGTAGTTAGTAAATAGTAATATTGTAACTAGCTTAGGTTTGTATTTATTTTCAAATAGGTAGTTAGTTAGTAATTGTAACTTTAATGTAGGTCTATTTAATTATGTTAACGTTAGGAGGTGTTAGGTTTAGGGTTTATTAGTTTCATTTAGGTATTGCAATGTGGGGAGACGGTGGTTTAGAGCTTAATAATTTTATTTTGTGTTTGCGATGTGGGGGGCGGCAATGTAGGGGTTAATAGTTTTATTTAGTGTTTGCGATGTGGGGGGATGGCGGTTTAGGGGTTAGTAGGTTTATTTAGTGTTTGCAATGTGGGGGGCGGTTTAGGAGTTAATAGCTTTATTTAGTGATGGCAATGTGGAGGGATGGCGGTTTAGGAGTTAATAGGTTTATTTAGTGTTTGCAATGTGGGGGGATGGGGGTTTATGAGTTAATAGATTTATTTAGTGTTTGCGATGTGGGGTACAGCGGTTTAAAGGTTATTAGGTTCATTTACGCCTAGATTTAGAGTTTGGCGGTAGCCGTCAAAACAAGCGTTAGAGGCTCCTAATGCTGGTTTTTACCGCCCGCTGGTATTTGGAGTCAGTCATTAAAGGGTCTAACGCTCACTTTACAGCCGCGACTTTTCCATACCGCAGACCCCCCTACGCCATTTGCGTATCCTTTCTTTTCAATGGGATCTTTCTAACGCCGGTATTTAGAGTCGTGGCTGAAGTGAGCAGCCAATCAGATTTTTCCTACCTTAATTCCGATTGGCTGATAGAATCCTATCAGCCAATCGGAATTCGAGGGACGCCATCTTGGATGACGTCATTTAAAGGAACCTTCATTCGGACTTAGGACATCGCAAGAAGAGGATGGATCCGCGCCGGAGGTCTTCAACATGGAGCCGCTTGTCACTGCTTGGAAGAAGATGGTTGCCGGTCCGGATCTACTCTTCTGCCTGGATAGCATGAATACTTTGGAGCCTCTTCTGGACCTCTTCAGCCGACGCTTGATAGAAGACTTCAGACGGATGATGGATCTCCAGCCCCCACTTGGGGTTGGATGAAGATTTCGTAGCCTGGAGCGATCGGTGATACCTGGCATGGTGAAGACAAGGTAGGAAGATCTTCAGGGGCTTAGTGTTAGGTTTATTTAAGGGGGTTTGGGTTAGATTAGTGGTATGTGGGTGGTGGGTTGTAATGTTGGGGGGGGTATTGTATGTTTTTTTTACAGGCAAAAGAGCTGAATTCTTTGGGGTATGCCCCGCAAAAGGCCCTTTTAAGGGCTGGTAAGGTAAAAAAGCTTTTCTATTTTAATTTTAGAAACTGCCCCATTGTTTCCTATGGGGGAATCGTGCACGAGCACGTTTTTGAAGCTGGCCGCGTCCGTAAGCACCGCTGGTATCGAGAGTTGCAGTTGCGGTAAATTATGCTCTACGCTCCTTTTTTGGAGCCTAACACACTGAAAACGCAGCCATTCTGTGAACTCTAAATACCAGCGGTATTTAAAAGGTGCGGGGAAAAAAAAGCATGCGTTAGCTACGCGGGTCGTTACCGACAAAACTCTAAATCTAGCCGTTAGTGTTTTAGTTAGTGTTGGTGACATAGGGAGACAACGGTTTAGAGGTTAATAGGTTTATTTAGTGTTGGCAACATGGGGGGGCGGCAGTTTAGGAGTTAATAGCTTTATTTAGTGTTGTCAATGTGGGGGGACAGCGGTTTAGGAGTTGATAGCCTTATTTAGTGTTGGCGATGTGGGGGACAGCGGTTTAGGAATTAATAGCTTTATTTAGTGTTGGCGATGTGATTGACGGCAGTTTAGATTAGAACAATTAAAAATTCTGAATATGAATAAAGAATGGATCCGAAAATTCGGAAACTGATTTATTCATTTTCAGAATTTTTTGGGATTTAATTATGGTGCCGATTCGGAAATTCAGATTCAGAATCTCTGAATCAGCAAAAATTGCACATGTCTAATTTTTGGAGGCATTGAGCACAGTTACAGGTACTGCTGTTTGGAGTAATAGAATTAATACAGCATCCAAAAATATTCTAAGGTTTATATGCACGTAGAATACTTATTTTGAAGTATTACCGTAGTACTTGTGCATTTGCCTGATCAGTGGTTATACAATATTGCGTATGTGTTGCTCTTAAAGCCTACTTTGTTGAAATTTAACGTAAGGGACATAAACCCAAAATATTTCTTTCATTATCCAGGTAGAACATGCAATTTTAAATGACTTTCAAATTTATTTCTATTATCAAATTTTCTTTGTTCCCTTGGCATCCTTTGTTAAGTGTGCACTTATTTGGAGCACTATCTAGGAGCAGTCTTACAAGAATGTTATTCATTTTCAAGAGCACTAGAGGGCAACGCTATTTCATGACATGTAGTGCTCCAGACGCCTACCTAGGTAGCTCTTTAACAAAGAATACCATAGAAACAAAGCAAATTTTGGGTTTCATATACCTTTAAACTAGGGCCTGACAAATTCCAGGATCCACAGCATGTTAATATTGTTAATAATTAATATAAATTTATATAAATGTTAAACATTTAACAAGGATCGGTTGCTGCACAATTTGGATGTTGTGCGTGCTTTGAAGTTCTATTTACAGGTTACGGAAGATTTTTGTCAATCTTCTGCTCTTTTTGTTGTCTTTTCTGGTGAACGGAGGGGTCAGAAGGCTACTTCTTAGACTCTCTACTTCGGGTTGCAAATTTTTATTTGATAGGCTTATGAGACAGCTAGACAGCAGCCTCCAGAGAAGAAAATTACATCTCACTCAACTAGGGCTGTCGCTTCTTCTTGGGCCTTTAAAAATGATGATTCTATGAAACAGATTTGCAAGGCAGCCACTTGGTTATAATTGCATACTTTTTCCAAATTTGATGTTATTCCATCAGCTGAAACTTCTTTTGGGAGGAAAGTTCTTCAAGCAGTGGTGCCTTCTGTTTAGGTTTGCCTATCTTGTGTATCCCTCCCTTCCATTCTGTGAACTCTAGCTTTGGCATTGGTTCCCACTAGTAATTGAATGGATTTGTGGAGTCTCCATGCCATTGGAAAGATAACATAATTTATACTTACCTGATAAATTATTTTCTTTCGTGGCATGGAGAGTCCACGACCCACTTTTAGTTTAAGACGGCTTTTTGTCATTTTCTAAACCCCAGGCACCTCTATACCCTTTGCATCTTCTTCTCTTTCCACAATTCCTCGGCTGAATGACTGGGGATTGTGGGTAGTGGGAGGATACTTGAATCTTTGCTGGGGTGTTCTTTGCCTCCACCTGGTGGCCAGGAGTTGAATTCCCACTAGTAATTGGATGGATATGTGGACTCTCCATGCCAGAAAAGAAACAAATTTATCAGGTAAGTATAAAATATGTTTTTCTGTAAAAGATCATAAGAAACATTTTTCTAAATAAAATGCGTCTACCGATGCTGTTCTGAAACAAATTACTTTTGATCTCACCTGGGATCTCTTGCCCAGTGGTGGTACTATGGGGGTTCTGGGGGGTGCTATGCACATTCAAACACGTCTAGCACACCCGTTGAACTGCAGAGGGAAGCGCATTCACATTTATTATGAGTGCTGTGTCTCAACATTTTTACCACATTTTTTTTAGGCCCCCATAAATGTTAAGTTCTAGAGACGCCACTGCTTTCAACTGATGTGAGTGATCTCTTAATAACAGGCCAAAACTAGATCTATAATACAGTGCATGCAACTTTTTTTATGCATTTACATCCTCTAAGATGAAAATTGCTCATTTTATTTTATTGCTCCATTATTTATTTTATGCAATCAGTCTCAGCTGCTGGGGCAAAAGTAAATGACTCTTTGTTGAAGTTGCCAAGCATTATTCCTGTGCTTGCTTCTTGATTTCCAAGCAATTATTGATGAAAGGGACAGTCTACTCAAGAATTTTGATTATTTTAATTGATAATACCTTCATTACCCATTCCCCAGTTTTGCATAACCAATACGGTTATATTATATATTACCTCTGTGATTACCTTATATTAAACCTCTGTAGATTGTCCTTTTATTTCAGTTCTTTTGATAGACTTGCATTTTAGCCAATCACTGCTGACTCATAAATAACTCCACGTGCATGAGCACAATGTTATCTATATGGCACATATGAACTAGCGCTTTCTAGCTGTTAAAAGCTGTCAAAATACTCTGAGATAAGAGGCGGCCTTCAAGGGCTTTGAAATTAGAATGAGTCTACCTAGGTTTTGAAGGGGGTGGGGTGGGAGTTAGGTGATCATGATGAATGAAAACTGCAAGACTACTATATTGCTGAGAAATTTAATTCTAAACCAGTTTAATTTTTTTTATTTTTTTTTAATAAGCACCCTGTTAAAGGGAACTAGCTCCTAAATGGTATATGCTTTAAAAAGTATAATTTCCACGTAAAGGCTTGACTGTGCATAGCTTACAGAGAAAAGAGAGGCATTTGATATTATTATTATTATACTTTATTTATATAGCGCCAACATGTTCTGCAGCGCTGTCCAAGGTACAATTTGTTTAAATAAAACTATGATACAAAACTTGAAAGAGACAAGAGAACATTTGATAAATACAGGTGGAATTGAGGGCCCTATTCCAGTGGGAACAATCTAGAAGAGTAGGATGCTGAGAAACAGGAGCTGAGGATAAATATATTTACGGATTTAATAAAGATAAGGATGAAATAATTTTTCACAAAAACAACACCAGAATAAGGGGTAATGAATGATCTCAGTAATTTGCAGGAACATTGTGTTTGCAGTAAGGATAGTTAATTAATTTAAGTAGGTCATAATACTGTAAGAGAATTTGAGGATGTCTGGAATATGATTAAATTAATCAGAAAGAAATATGGGTAGATGCTGTGGAATTTGGTACCTTATCTGCTGTAAAAAATCTATCACCTAGATTGCGAGTTTTGAGTTAGAAACTGTGCGGTGCTAACGAGCAGTTTATGCTCACCGCTCACTTACAGACAGCGCTGGTATTACGGGTTTTTAGAAACCCGTCGTTAACCTCATAAAAGTGAGCGAAGAGCAAAATTTTGCTCCACATCTCACCTCAATACCAGCGCTGCTTACATTAGCGGTGAGCTGGCTGAACGTGCTTGTGAACAAAAAAGCAGCGTAAAGCTCCTAACGCAGCACTATTGATTCCTATGGGGAAATAAAAGTTATGTCTACACCTAACACCCTAACATGAACCCCGAGTCTAAACACCCCTAATCTTACACTTATTAACCCCTAATCTGCCACCCCCGACATCGCTGACACCTACATTATATTATTAACCCCTAATCTGCCGCTCCGGATACCGCAGCCACCTATGTTATACTTTTGAACCCCTAATCTGCTGCCCCCAACATCGCCGAGCCCTACATTATATTTATTAACCCCTAATCTGCCGCCCCCAATCTCGCCACAACCTACCTACATTTATTAACCCCTAATCTGCCGCCCCCAACGTCGCCACCACTATAATAAAGTTATTAACCCCTAAACCTAAGTCTCACCCTAACCCTAACACCCCCTAACTTAAATAAAATGTAAATAAATCTAAATAAAATTACTACAATTAACTAAATAATTCCTATTTAAAACTAAATACGTACCTATAAAATAAACCCTAAAATAGCTACAATATAACTAATAGTTACACTGTAGCTAGCTTAGGGTTTATTTTATTTTACAGGCAACTTTGTATTTATTTTAACTAGGTAGAATAGTTATTAAATAGTTATTAACTATTTAATAACTACCTAGTTAAAATAAAGACAAATGTGCCTGTAAAATAAAACCTAACCTTAGTTACAATTACACCTAACACTACACTATAATTAAATTAATTACCTAAATTAAATACAATTAATTACAATTAAATAAAATTATCTAAAGTACAAAAACAAACACTAAATTACAGAAAATAATAAACAAATTACAAGATTTTTAAACTAATTACACCTAATCTAATCCCCCTAACAAAATAAAAAAGCCCCCCCAAAATAAAAAAGCCCTAGCCTACACTAAATTACAAATAGCCCTTAAAAGGGCCTTTTGCGGGGCATTGCCCCAAAGTAATCAGCTCTTTTACCTGAAAAAAAATTACAATTCCCCCCACAACATCAAAACCCAAAACCCACACAACCAACTCTACTCTAAAACCCACCCAATCCCCCCTTAAAAAAACCTAACACTAAGCCCCTGAAGATCACCTTACCGGGAGACATCTTCACCCAACCGGGCCGAAGTCCTCAACGAAGCCGGGAGAAGTCTTCATCCAAGCCAGGCAAAGTGGTCCTCCAGACGGGCAGAAGTCTTCATCCAGACGGCATCTTTTATCTTCATCCATCCGGCGCGGAGCGGGTCCATCTATAAAACATCCGACGCGGAGCATCCTTTTCATCCGGAGTCTTCTTACTAAATGACGGTACCTTTAAATGATGTCATCCAAGATGGCGTCCCTTCAATTCCGATTGGCTGATAGAATTCTATCAGCCAATCGGAATTAAGGTAGAAAAAATCCTATTGGCTGATGCAATCAGCCAATAGGATTGAACTGGCATTCTATTGGCTGATTGGAACAGCCAATAGAATGCCAGCTTAATTCTATTGGCTGATTACATCAGCCAATAGGTTTTTTTTCCTACCTTAATTCCGATTGGCTGATAGAATTCTATCAGCCAATTGGAATTGAAGGGAAGCCATCTTGGATGACGTCATTTAAAGGAACCTTCATTCTGTGTTTAGCCGTCATTTGAAGTGGATACTCCACGTAGGATGTCTTGAAGATGGACCCACTCCATGCCGGATGGATGAAGATAGAAGATGTCGTCTGGATGAATACTTCTGCCCGTCTGGAGGACCACTTCGCCCGGCTTGGATGAAGACTTCTCCCGGATTCGTTAAGGACTTCGGCCCGGTTGGGTGAAGACATCTCCCGGTAAGGTGATCTTCAGGGGGTTAGTGTTAGGTTTTTTTAAGGGGGGATTTGGTCGGTTTTAGAGTAGAGTTGGTTGTGTGGGTGGTGGGTTTTAATGTTGGGGGGAATTGTAATTTTTTTTTCAGGTAAAATAGCTTATTACTTTGGGGCAATGCCCCGCAAAATGCCCTTTTAAGGGCTATTTGTAATTTAGTGTAGGGTAGGGCTTTTTTTTATTTTGGGGGTGCTTTTTTTATTTTGTTAGGGGGATTAGATTAGGTGTAATTATTTTAAAAATCTTGTAATTTGTTTATTATTTTCTGTAATTTAGTGGGGTTTATTTGTACTTTAGATAATTTTATTTAATTGTATTTAATTTAGGTAATTAATTTAATTGTAGTGTAGTGTTAGGTGTAATTATAACTTAGGTTAGGTTTTATTTTACAGGTAAATTTGTCTTTATTTTAACTAGGTAGTTATTAAATAGTTAATAACAATGTACAATGTAACTATTAGTTATATTGTAGCTATCTTAGGATTTATTTTACAGGTAAGTATTTAGTTTTAAATAGGAATAATTTAGTTAATGATAGTAATTTTATTTAGACTTATTTAAATTATATTTAAGTTAGGGGGTGTTAGGGTTAGGACTAGACTTAGATTTAGGGTTTAATAACTTTAATATAGTGTCGGCGACGTTGGGGGCGGCAGATTAGGGGTTAATAAATGTAGGTAGGTGTCAGCGATGTTAGGGATGGCAGATTAGGGGTTAATAATATTTAATTAATGTTTGCGATGTGGGAGTGCAGCGGTTTAGGGGCTAATATATTTATTATAGTGGCGGCGATGTCCGGTTTGGCAGATTAGGGGTTAAAATATTTATTTTAGTGTTTGCGATGTGGGGGGCCTTGGTTTAGGGGTTAATAGGTAGTTTATGGGTGTTAGTGTACTTTTTAGCACTTTAGTTAAGAGTTTTATGCTACGGAGTTGTAGTGTAAAACTCTTAATTACTGACTTTAAAATGCGGTACCAGGCTTGACAGGGGAGGGTCTCCTGCTCACTTTTTGAAGACTCGTAATACCGGCGCTATGTAAGTCCCATTGAAAATATAGGATACGCAATTGACCTAAGTGGATTTGCAGTATTTCCGAGTCTGGCCAAAAAAGTGAGCAGTACACCTGTAACTTCAAGACTCGTAATACCAGCGGGCGTTAAAAAGCAGCATTAGGACCGGCCAACGCTGCTTTTTAAGGCTAACGCAAAACTCGTAATCTAGGCCTATGTTTTTAGAATTATGAAACAGTGCTCACTTCTCATGGCTATTATGAAGGTATTGATTCATTTGGCCATGGGGGTTACATATTGAACTTACTACTTCTATTCATATAATGCTATAATAGGCTAGATTCAATAACACATCTAACTTTTCCAGTCTCACCCCATGCTGTGTTATTCTATATAACCAATTCAGTAAAGAATGAACACATGAAAGACAGCACAAGTAGAACACAGAAAATGTTAAGACTTAAGAGGCTGGAGGGACTAATTCCCCTCTAATACATTTATCTTTGTGATATACTGTAAGTTGAGCTATGTATGTGGAATCTAAAAGAGAAAAATACATTTAGAAAAGCAAATAACAAAAAGCTTAGAAAAGCTCAACATCTATTAGCCAAATGATATATACAATTTAAAGGGACATAAATATGACTATGTTGCTAACGGTATATGGAACACAATTTTTTTCTTTTGAAATTCACACAGAATATTTTATTTTTAATTTACTTCTATTATCAAATTTGCTTTGCTTTGTTCCCATCTTATTCTTGGTTAAAAAGAAACCTAAAACCTGACACTTCTCTGACGGTTGGAGACTCTATTCTCAACACCTCACCCCACGTCCGCTGCCTTGGGGTCACACTAGACTCAAAACTAACATTCAACCCACATATACATGCGCTTAGCAAATCCTGCCGGTCACACCTACACAACATTTCCAGAATTCATCCATTCCTTACTCAAAAAAGTACAATTCATTGCCTCATTTTGTCACAAATTGATTATTGCAATCTACTCCTAAATGGCCTTCCAAAACTCCACCTCTCCTCCCTCCAATCTATTATGAATGTTTCTGCTAGACTCATCCATCTAAGTCGCCGAACTTCATCAGCTGCTCCGCTCTGCCAGTCTCTACACTGGCTCCCCATACACTCCAGAATACAATTTGAAGTATTAACCCTAACTTACAAAGCACTCAACAGTCTAACTCCCAACTATATTTGGGAAATCGTCAAATATTCCCCATCCCGTCCTCTTCGATCAACCTCTGACCTACGTCTCTACGCTCCTGTTATCTCTATGTCCCACTCCCGCCTCCAAGACTTCTCACGTGCTGCTCCTGTCCTCTGGAACTCTCTACCCCAGTTCATAAGACTGTCTCCAACCTTGTATAGCTTCAAACGCTCCTTGAAAACCCAACTATTCAGAGAGGCTTACCATCTCCCCTCCACCCCTCACCCGGACCAAACTAATACATGAACTGCCTGACTCACTGCTGCAACTACAATCAATGTGACAAGCTACCCCCAACCTTATGTCTCTGCACCCGATACCTGTAGACTGTGAGCTCTCCGGAGCAGAGCCCTCTTCCTCCTGTACTAGATTTGATTAGTTTTGTTATGTTTTGTATTCAATAACAAATTCTTGTCATTGTATACCCCTATCACTGTACCCAGCGCTACTGAATGTGGTGGCGCTATACAAATAAATGATAAAAATAATAATAATATTACCTAAATAGGTGTTTAGAGCACTACATGGCAGTAAACAGTGCTGCCATCTAGTGCTCTTGCAAATGGATAACATTCTTGCAAAACTGCTGCCATATAGTGCTCCAGACAAGTGCACGACCCTTACCTTATGTTCCTGCTTTACAACAAAAGATACCAAAATAGAACAAAGTAAATTTGAAAATAAAAGTAAATAAGAACGTTGAATGCTCTATCTGAATCATGAAAGAAAAGTTTTACATTTCATGTCCCTTGAAGAATAAATTTACAATGATTTAATGTTTACGCCTAAAATGAGAACGTAACCTGTTAAAAAAAACTCCTGATGTTGTTGCTCAGGAAATTACTGAAGGACAGACACCTTTGGTGCTTTCCATTGCCTTTTTTGCTTTTATTGTTGCCTTGGAGTATACTCAAGAAGAGTTAAATGGACAATATTTTGGCTTAATGATGGAATGCAGAGTATTAATTAAGAGCACTCAAAGAAGAGAACATTACTTGTGAAGTGCCTCTCACCTAGATTACGAGTTTTGCGTTAGATGCTGTGCAGTGCTAACGAGCAGTTTATGCTCACCGCTCACTTACAAACAGCGCTGGTATTATGGGTTTTTAGAAGCCCGGCGTTAACCGCAAAAAAGTGAGCGAAGAGCAAAATTTAGCTCCACATCTCACCTCAATACCAGCGCTGCTTACGTTAGCGGTGAGCAGGTAAAACGTGCTCGTGCACGATTCCCCCATAGGAATCAATGGGGGAGAGACGGCTGAAAAAAAAACTAACACCTGCAAAAAAGCAGCGTAAAGCTCCTAACGCAGCCCTATTGATTCCTATGGGGAAATACATTGTATGTCTACACTTAACACCCTAACATGAACCCCAAGTCTAAAAACTAACACCTGCAAAAAAGCAGCGTAAAGCTCCTAACGCAGCCCTATTGATTCCTATGGGGAAATACATTGTATGTCTACACTTAACACCCTAACATGAACCCCGAGTCTAAACACCCCTAATATTACACTTATTAACCCCTAATCTGCCGCCCCAGACATCACTAACACGTGCATTATATTATTAACCCCTAATCTGCTGCTCCGGACACCGTCGCCACCTACATTATAGTTATGAACCCCTAATCTGCTGCCCCAAACATCGCCGAACCCTACATTATATTTATTAATCCCTAATCTGCCGCCCCCAATGTCGCTGCAACCTAACTACATTTATTAACCCCTAATCTGCCGCCCACAACGTCACCACCACTATAATAAAGTCTAACCCTAACCCCCTCTAACTTAAATATAATTACAATAAATCTAAATAAAATTACTACAATTAACTAAATAATTCCAATTTAAAATTAAATACTTACCTATAAAATAAACCCTAAGCTAGCTACAATATAACTAATAGTTACACTGTAGCTAGCTTAGGGTTTATTTTTATTTTGCAGGCAACTTTGTATTTATTTAACTAGGTACAATAGTTATTAAATAGTTATTAACTATTTAATAACTACCTAGTTAAAATAAAGACAAATTTACCTGTAAAATAAAACCTAACCTAAGTTACAATTACACCTAACACTACACTATAATTAAATAAATTAACTAAATTAAATACAATTAATTACAATTAAATAAAATTATCTAAAGTATGAAAAAACCCCACTAAATTACAGAAAATAATAAAATAATTACAAGATTTTTAAACAAATTACACCTACTCTAATCCCCCTAACAAAATAAAAAAGCCCCCCAAAATAATAAAAGCCCTAGGCTACACTAAATTACAAATAGCCCTTAAAAGGACCTTTTGCGGGGCATTGCCCCAAAGTAATCAGCTCTTTTACCTGTTAAAAAAAAAGTACAAATACCTCCCCAACATTAAAACCCACCACCCACACAACCAACCCTACTCTAAAACCCACCCAATCCCCCCTTAAAAAACCTAACACTAACACCTTGAAGATAACCCTACCGTGAGATGTCTTCACCCAACCGGGCAGAAGTGGTCCTCCAGACGGGCAGAAGTCTTCATCCATCCGGGCAGAAGTGGTCCTCCAGACGGGCAGAAGTCTTCATCCAGATGGCATCTTCTATCTTCATCCATCCGAAGCGGAGCGGGTCCATCTTCAAGACATCCGATGCCGAGCATTCTCTTCATCCGGAGACTTCTTACTAAATGACGGTACTTTTAAGTGACGTCAACCAAGATGGCGTCCCTTCAATTCCGATTGGCTGATAGAATTCTATCAGCCAATAAGAATTAAGGTAGAAAAAATCCTATTGGCTGATGCCAATAGAAAAAATCTTATTGGCTGATTGGAACAGCCAATAGAATGCCAGCTCAATCCTATTGGCTGATTGGATCAGCCAATAGGATTGAACTTAAATCCTATTGGCTGATTGCATTAGCCAATAAGATTTTTTTCTACCTTAATTCCGATTGGCTGATAGAATTCTATCAGCCAATCGGAATTGAAGGGACGCCATCTTGGATGATGTCACTTAAAGGTACCGTCATTTAGTAAGAAGTCTCCGGATGAAGAGGATGCTCCGCGTCGGATGTCTTGAAGATGGACTCGCTCCGGGCCGGATGGATGAAGATAGAAGATGCCATCTGGATGAAGACTTCTGCCCGTCTGGAGGACCACTTCTGCATGGTTGGATGAAGACTTCTGCCTGTCTGGAGGTCCACTTCTGCCTGGTTGGGTGAAGACGTCTCACGGTAGGGTGATCTTCAAGGGGTTAGTGTTAGGTTTTTTAAGGGGGGATTGGGTGGGTTTTAGAGTAGGGTTGGTTGTGTGGGTTTTGGGTTTTTGTTGGGGGGGTATTTGTACTTTTTTTTACAGGTAAAAGAGCTGATTACTTTGGGGCAATGCCCAGCAAAAGGCCCTTTTAAGGGCTATTTGTAATTTAGTGTAGGGTAGGGCTTTTTTTATTTTGGGGGGCTTTTTTATTTTGTTAGGGGGATTAGAGTAGTTGTAATTAGTTTAAAAATCTTGTAATTATTTTATTATTTTCTGTAATTTAGTGTTTTTGTCCCGTACTTTAGATAATTTTATTTAATTGTAATTAATTGTATTTAATTTAGTTAATTTATTTAATTATAGTGTAGTGTTAGGTGTAATTGTAACTTAGGTTAGGTTTTATTTTACAGGTAAATTTGTCTTTATTTTAACTAGGTAGTTATTAAATAGTTAATAACTATTTAATAACTATTCTACCTAGTTAAAATAAATACAAAGTTGCCTGTAAAATATAAATAAACCCTAAGCTATCTACAATGTAACTATTAGTTATATTGTAGCTAGTTTAGGGTTTATTTTATAGGTAAGTATTTAGTTTTAAATAGGAATTATTTAGGTAATTGTAGTAATTTTATTTAGATTTATTGTAATTATATTTAAGTTAGGGGGATTAGGGTTAAGGTTAGACTTAGGTTTAGGGAATAATACATTTAATTTAGTGGCGGCGACGTTGGGGGGCAGCAGATTAGGGGTTAATAAATGTAGGTAGGTGTCGGCAATGTTAGGGACGGCAGAATAGGGGTTAATAATATTTAACTAGTGTTTGCGATGCGTGAGTGCGGCGGTTAAGGGGTTAATATATGGCGGCGATGTCTGATTCTGCATTTATTTTAGTGTTTGCGATGTGGGGGGGCCTCGGTTTAGGGGTTAATAGGTAGTTTATGGGAGTTAGTGTACTTTTTAGCACTTTAGTTAAGAGATTTATGCTACGGCGTTGTAGTGTAAAACTCTTAACTACTGACTTTAAAATGCGGTACCAGGCTTGACAGGAGAGGGTCTACCGCTCACTTTTTGGAAGACTCGTAATACCGGCGCTATGCAAGTCCCATTGAAAATATAGGATACGCAATCGACGTAAGTGGTCTGGCCAAAAAAGTAAGCGGTACACCTGTAACTACAAGACTCGTAATACCAGCAGGCGTTAAAAAGCAGCGTTAGGACCTCTTAACGCTGCTTTTTAAGGCTAACGCAAGACTCGTAATCTAGGTGTCTGTGTTTAGTGCTTTTGTCTGTTTTGTTTAGCTTATTTATTAGTAATGTGATGAATGTGTTTTTTTTGTTTTTTTTGTTTTGTTTTTTTACAGATCATGCAAATATTTGTATCAGTAATTTACATTCAAGATGGGTACATTAAAGGGATACTGAACCCATATTTTTTTCTTTCATGATTCAGAAAGAGCATGGAATTTTAAGCAACTTTCTAATTTACTCCTATTATTCATTTTCTTGCTATCTTTATTTGAAAAAGCAGGAATGTAAGCTTACGAGCCTCTCCATTTTTGGTTCAGAACCCTGGATAACGCCTTCTGATTGGTGAATACCATTTAACCACCAATCAGCAAGAACAACTTAGGTGCTGAACCAAAGAAGAGCCAGCTCGTAAGCTTACATTCTTGCTTTTTTAAATAAAGATACAAAGAGAACGAAGAAAAATTCATAAAAGGAGTAAATTAGAAAGTTCCATGCTCTATCTGAATCATGAAATAAAAAATGTGGTTTCAGTATCCCTTTAAGGCCTAGATTACAAGTGGAATGCAAAATTGCCTTACACAAGCGCAATATTTGTGCTCCACTCGTAATACCAGTGTGCGCAATTGTGAGCTGGTATTTGAAGTGAGGCGCAATGCGAACTAGTGCGTGCTTCCATAAACTCCAATGGGAGCCTTGTTCTCATGTCGATAGTCACGGCAGAGAACCTAAGTGTAGCGAAGGTGCTAAGTAGCACAGCAATGGACAGCAATTTTCAATATATACAGGGAGTGCAGAATTATTAGGCAAATGAGTATTTTGACCACATCATCCTCTTTATGCATGTTGTCTTACTCCAAGCTGTATAGGCTCGAAAGCCTACTACCAATTAAGCATATTAGGTGATGTGCATCTCTGTAATGAGAAGGGGTGTGGTCTAATGACATCAACACCCTATATCAGGTGTGCATAATTATTAGGCAACTTCCTTTCTTTTGGCAAAATGGGTCAAAAGAAGGACTTGACAGGCTCAGAAAAGTCAAAAATAGTGAGATATCTTGCAGAGGGATGCAGCACTCTTAAAATTGCAAAGCTTCTGAAGCGTGATCATCGAACAATCAAGCGTTTCATTCAAATAGTCAACAGGGTCGCAAGAAGCGTGTGGAAAAACCAAGGCGCAAAATAACTGCCCATGAACTGAGAAAAGTCAAGCGTGCAGCTGCCAAGATGCCACTTGCCACCAGTTTGGCCATATTTCAGAGCTGCAACATCACTGGAGTGCCCAAAAGCACAAAGTGTGCAATACTCAGAGACATGGCCAAGGTAAGAAAGGCTGAAAGATGACCACCACTGAACAAGACACACAAGCTGAAACGTCAAAACTGGGCCAAGAAATATCTCAAGACTGATTTTTCTAAGGTTTTATGGACTGATGAAATGAGAGTGAGTCTTGATGGGCCAGATGGATGGGCCCGTGGCTGGATTGGTAAAGGGCAGAGAGCTCCAGTCCGACTCAGACGCCAGCAAGGTGGAGGTGGAGTACTGGTTTGGGCTGGTATCATCAAAGATGAGCTTGTGGGGCCTTTTCAGGTTGAGGATGGAGTCAAGCTCAACTCCCAGTCCTACTGCCAGTTTCTGGAAGACACCTTCTTCAAGAAGTGGTACAGGAAGAAGTCTGCATCCTTCAAGAAAAACATGATTTTCATGCAGGACAATGCTCCATCACACGCGTCCAAGTACTCAACAGCGTGGCTGGCAAGAAAGGGTATAAAAGAAGAAAATCTAATGACATGGCCTCCTTGTTCACCTGATCTGAACCCCATTGAGAACCTGTGGTCCATCATCAAATGTGAGATTTACAAGGAGGGAAAACCGTACACCTCTCTGAACAGTGTCTGGGAGGCTGTGGTTGCTGCTGCACGCAATGTTGATGGTGAACAGATGAAAACACTGACAGAATCCATGGATGACAGGCTTTTGAGTGTACTTGCAAAGAAAGGTGGCTATATTGGTCACTGATTTGTTTTTGTTTTGTTTTTGAATGTCAGAAATGTATATTTGTGAATGTTGAGATGTTATATTGGTTTCACTGGTAAAAATAAATAATTGAAATGGGTATATATTTGTTTTTTGTTAAGTTGCCTAATAATTATGCACAGTAATAGTCACCTGCACACACATATATCCCCCTAAAATAGCTATAACTAAAAACAAACTAAAAACTACTTCCAAAACTATTCAGCTTTGATATTAATGAGTTTTTTGGGTTCATTGAGAACATGGTTGTTGTTCAATAATAAAATTAATCCTCAAAAATACAACTTGCCTAATAATTCTGCACTCCCTGTATATGTATATGACTATATATTTTTATGTGTTAATATGTGTATATACACATTTTACCACATAAATATATATGTATATATTTGCATACAAAACAAAACAAGAGCCTTAAATGTTAACTATTAATCCGGGAAAAAAATCCCGAAGAGATGTTATCATGATCGTCGCTGATATTTATATATATAAGATACAGTGATCGTCTGTAAGTATACTGATTGCTTGAGGTGGGATTCCTCCTTTTACCAGCTACGAATATCGGTGCTGCTTTGCTATTCTGAACTAATGATTGGACTATTATTGCTGCCACATGTATACAGTATATACTTTTAAGATTTGATGTCTATTTACCTGTGTTTTTTTATATGATGTTAATGTCCGATCTGTTAACTCCGCTATCATTGTGCTATATTATTAGCTTTTGCATTTTGTTTATTCATTTATATATATTTTCTCTTTTGCTTTGTGCTTTGCAACATTCTTACAGAGTGTCTATTTTAGCCACTGTGTCCATATTTTATTGGGTGCCTTAGGGGCATTTTCTGTATGTTTCCCATTTGTTTCAGATAGAGATTTTTCCCTTATAGCGCTGTGTAACAACACCCCCTTGTGTTGTAATATATAAGCATATACATATATATTTACAGAGAACGCACAGTTCCAATAGACCGCAATGTAGAGTCTCTTTTCAGTGCTGTTTTTTTTCTAAAACCCCACATCCGCACTCTTTAACCCCTGAAAACTGTTTTGTGCAGTTATTATTTAAAAAAGTAAAGATGCTACATTTTTCATTTTAAAGCGCTAAACTACACTTTATTTTGGGGGCAATTGGGGACATTTTTAAATTAACCAGAGGTCTGACCTTTGGTTAATTTTAAGAGCGCAAATTTTTACCACAAGCTCGCGGTAGCAATAACCAGCCACTTGTAATGGCTGGTTACTTAACATGCGCTCTAAACGGGCGAATTTGCCTGTTAATGGCACACGTTAAATTAGCGATTGATTTGTAATCTTGCCCTAAAAGAGTAGTGATAGTAAAAATCTAGTGAGATCTTACATTTAATATCACAAAGTATACAAATATGTATTTAGAATGAAAAACCTATAGGTTAATTAGGGACTCAATCACACTTTACTTTTAGCAACAGAAGAGAAATGGAACTTGGAAATTACAGTTTCAGACTATTTGAAGGTTGGATGGCAGGTAAGATCAGTATGATGCTATTAGCAACAGGGAAACTTGATTTATAGACCCTTAGTAACATTTGATCTTGGATATTTGCAGTTCTGTAGACAGTAACTCCACAAGGATATAAATAAATAAAAAAATGTTAAAATAAGAGCTACCAAAGCTGGTTCATGGACAAAACAATAAAAATAAAACTCAAAATGAAAAAATTCATATGTATTAAATTCAGCTTAAAGGAGAGGAAAAGGGAAATCTGATATGATAGATAAATTCAAGTATATTAAGGGCTAGATTACAATTGGAGCGCTATAAATAATCAGCCATTACAAGCAGCTGGTTATTGCTACTGCGAGCTCGCGGTAGCAATTAGCGTTCAGAAAATGAACCAGAGATCAGATCTCTGGTTTATTTTCTAAAAGTGCCCCAAATGCCCTCAAAATAGAGGGTATTATAGATTTTTATTAAAAAAAAAAAAGTAGCATTTTGGTTTTAACAAAATAACTGCACTAAGCAGTTTTAAGGGGTTAAAAGCGGCAGGTGTGGGGTATTAGAAAAAAAAAACGGCACTGAAAAGTGACTTTACATTGTGGTCTATGGGAACAGTGTGTTCCCTGTAAATATATATGTATATGCTTATATACATATATATTTATGTATTAAATATGGCTATATACATAAATTATCACATAAATAAATATGTATATAGTCATATACATATATATTTAAAAATGCTGGCCATCACTGTGCTACTTACCCCCTTTCCTGCGCTAGGTTCTAATGCCGTGGGGGGTAGTTATCAATGTGTCTACTTTACCTGCCTTCGCCGGTCCAATACGCCCGCCTAAGCTCGCCTACCATCGCCGCCGCGGACCTTCAAAATTTCGCCTAAGTTATCAAAAAAGCTGTCAAAAAGCCGCGCACCAAGTACGGGGCGATGAGCAGCGGACTGTGAGAGTTATCACTCATTCGATCTCGCTGCTCTTCGGCTTTTTGACAGCTTTATTGCTAGCCTGTCACTAAGCACCCACACTAACTACACTGTTCTACCCCCTATACCGGCGCCCCCGGACACCGCCTCCACCTACATTCTACCTAGTAACCCCTATCCTGACCCCCTATACCGCCGCTACCTATAATAAAGTTATTAACCCCTATCCTGCCGATCCCGTACCCCGCCGCAACTAATTAAGTTGTTTAACCCCTAAACCACCGCTCCCGGACCCCACTGCAACTAAATAAATTGTTTAACCCCTAAACCACCGCTCCCGGACCCCACAGCAACTAAATAAATAGTTTAACCCCTAAACCGCCGCTCCCGGACCCGCCTGGATGATGACTTCATCGGATAGAAGACTTCTTCAGCGCGCCTTGGATGATGACTTCTGCCGCTCCGGATCTCCTCTTCGGTTCCATCGGTGGTCAGCTGGCTGAAGACGACTCAAGGTAGGATGATCTTCAGGGGGATAGTGTTAGGTTTATTTAAGGGGGTTTGGGTTAGATTAGGGGTATGTGGGTGGTGGGTTTTAATGTTGGGGGGGTTGTATTTTTCTTTTACATGCAAAAGAGCAGAATTCTTTGGGGCATACCCCGCAAAAATGCCCTTTTAAGGGCTGGTAAGGTTAAAGAGCTTTGAACTTTTTTAATTTAGAATAGGGTAGGGCTTTTTTTATTTTGGTGGGCTTTGTTATTTTATTAGGGGGCTTAGATTAAGTGTAAGTAGCTTAAAATTGTTGTAATATTTTTTAAATGTTTGTAACTTAATTTTTTATTTTTTGTTACTTAGCTTTTTTATTTTTTGTACTTTAGTTATTTTATTTAATTGTATTTATTTGTAGTTATTTGTAGGTAATTTATTTAATTAATTTAATTATAGTGTAGTGGTTTAATTGTAACTTAGGTTAGGATTTATTTTACAGGTAATTTTGTATTTCTTTTAGCTAGGTAGTTATTAAATAGTTAATAACTATTTAATAACTATTCTAACTAGCTAAAATAAATACAAAGTTACCTGTAAAATAAATATAAATCCCAAAATAGCTACAATGTAATTATTAATTATATTGTAGCTATCTTAGGTTTTATTTTACAGGTAAGTATTTAGTTTTAAATAGGAATAATTTATTAAAGTATAGTGTAGTGTTAGGTGTAATTGTAACTTAGGTTAGTTTTTATTTTACAGGTAAATTATCTTTATTTTAGCTAGGTAGCTATTAAATAGTTAATAACTATTTAATAGCTATTGTACCTAGTTAAAATAAATTGAAAGTTGCCTGTAAAATAAAAATAAATCCTAAGATAGCTACATTATAATTATTATTTATATTGTAGTTATATTAGGGTTTATTTTAAAGGTAAGTATTTAGTTTTAAATAGGATTAATTTAGTTAATAAGAGAAATATTATTTAGATTTATTTAATTAATATTTAAGTTAGGGGGGTGTTAGGGTTAGTGTTAGACTTAGGTTTAGGGCTTAATAATTTGATTACAGTGGCAGCGGTGTAGGGGGGGCAGGATAGGGGTTAATAAATTTATTATAGGTTGCGACGGTGTAGGGGGGCAGATTAGGGTTAATACGTTTAATATAGGTTGCGGCGGGGTCCGGGAGAGGGCGGTTTAGGGGGTTAAACTATTTATTTAGTTGCGGCGAGGTCCGGGATCCGCAGGATAGGGGTTAATAACTTTATTATAGGTGGCGACGGTATAGGGGGTGCAGGATAGGGGTTAATAGGTATAATGTAGGTGGCGGTGGGCTCCGGGAGCGGCGGTTTAGGGGTTAACATATTTATTATAGTGGCGGTGGGCTCCGGGAGCGGCAGTTTAGGGGGTAACACATTTATTTAGTTGCGGCGGTGTAGGGGTGGCAGATTAGGGGTGTTTAGACTCGGGGTACATGTTAGGGTGTTAGGTGTAGACATCTCCCATAGGAATCAATGGGATGTCTGGCAGCAGCAAACATGAATTTCGCTATGGTCAGACTCCCATTGATTTCTATGGGATCCGCCGCCTCCAGGGCGGCAGTTTGAAAACCAGGTACGCTGGGCCGGAAAAGTGACGAGCGTACCTGCTAGTTTTTTGATAACTAGCACTTGTGTGCGGAATATCTGTAGTGACGTAAGCATCGATCTGTGTCGTACTGAGTCCGGCGGATCGAAGCTTACGTCACAAAATTCTACTTTTGCCGGTATCTAGGGCTTGATAACTTAGGCGAATCAGCCTCGCCACAAATACGCTGTGGAATTCCAGCGTATTTGAGGTTGACGGCTTGATGACTAGGCCCCCATGTCTCACGTCTTCTCATTGCGCTCAATTTGTAATACTAGTGCACATTAGTGGAGCACTAATATTGCCTTCATGAATGCACTATTTAGTGCTCTACTTGTAATCTGCCCCTAAATGTTCTAATATTACTGAAGAGAAAAACATTTTCACAAAAAAGCAAAGCTGAACAGTGGGTCATAATGTCAAATGGAAAGTACCAGGTTCAGTATTAATTTGCATAAGTACTAACTTGCAGAAAACTGGTTGATCCCCAAATGTAGCTTGTAGGGATAAAGATTGTAAGGGATTTTAAGAATACTGTATGTGGGGTATGTTTAAGGCTTTCCTGGCAGGCTATTGTGACAATGAATTACACTATGGACAGGCTTAATTGGTCTTCTGGCTAATATCTGCCACCAATTAATACTTTTCTATAATCTTTAGATTAAAAATGCTAACACAATGACTATTGTTGCCAGTGCTAGTACTAGAAGATAGGGGGAGTGTATAGACCCACTAAGAATCTTAGTACTAGAGGGTGCCAGAAGTGTTAAACAACCCAGGTTATTATTATTCTAGCTGCACTGTATTTGCCAGTTACAATTTTTACATGCACATGCACAAATAGATAAAGTAGGGGGAAGAGATATTTAATAAATATAAAGTAGGGATATGTAAATCTAGATGTTTTTTGCTAGTACCACCTTGTATTAAAGATATTTAGCTTTGCTGTCATCTTTGTTGACACCTCTAATTTTATGGACTAGAACCACTATAATCCTTGCCCTTTAAAATAATTTTTATTAGACAGTGTTAATATGAGTGTAAATGTACTTTAATGCTTAGGGAAAAGAACTAGGAAAGGGAGCTATAAGGTGCAACTATTTCTAAAACTAAAGTTTATTTAACAGATTAAAATCTATTTCTCTCCTCCAATTGGCAAAAAAGCCCTTGTTTAGGAGGGCTCCTTTCCCAGCACTTTGAGAAGAGCCAGCAGGACTGATGTCAACACACTGCCAGAGATGCCAGAGAAAAATGCCCCCAAGATTCTCGGCCAATAGCTGGATACCTTGGTGTCGGGTGGGGAAACCCCTCACACACCTGTAAAAGACTGAAAAAGAGTTCAACAGGACTTTTGGTGTCCAAAACGCATCACCTTGACTCCAAAAGTCCTGTTTAACTCTTTTTCAGTCTGTTGGAGGTGTGAGGGATGCTAGCAGGGGGTGTCAATCAACCCAATCGTATGTGATCGGGTGGATTGATGTCCCCAGCCTCAGAGGCAGTGGACGAGTTAAGGAGCAGCAAACCTAAGACTACTGCCTCTTAACTGTTGTTTCCGGCAAGCCTGAAGGCTCACGTGGAAACATGGGCGTCGGGGAGTCATTCGGCCCTTGATAAATTGGCCCCTATTACTCCAGTCTGACACATTTCAACTTCCCTGCTGTATTCATAGTGTCTACAGTGGATTTTTTTGCCTTCTTGCACATATATGAGTAAAAGTAGCAGACTAACCTACCAGAGATACCAGTCACAGACTAGCCTGCCTGAAGTACCAGTCAATGACCTGCTTGTCAGAGATGCCAGCTCCAAAGTTGACAATCCATGTGACTCCTGTGTTGCAAGCTCAGTCTATCCTTACATACAGTATCTGCCTGATTTCCTTTTTTCAGTCTCTGTTCATAAAGTATACTAAGTACTCTAGCATCCTGCTTCATTATGCCTACAATGGGAAGCAGATCAGGAAAACAGGTTTCACTGACCTATTTTAGTTAACTGGAAACATGTAAGCCAAGCCAAGCATGACAGTGTGCCAGAGACAAACAATGGAACCCACTGAGGTGGTCTGTTTCAGGTTTTCCCTACTAGAGCAGGTTAATAAAATGGCACAACAGCTTTAGAAAAAAAAATCTAACTTTTCAGAATCTGCCTGAGAAAATGTTGTCAGTAACTCTTTGTAAACAAGTTTCCAGGTGTTTACGGACACTCAAACGCCTGAGATTAATCTTGACACCACCGTACCAGAGATTCTCATACCTAACACCAATCCTCTGAGCATGACAATTACCTATTTTTTGAAAAAAAAAAAACTTTTCTGTTCTAATTTTGAGGCCTAGATACATTGATTAAAGGGGCATATTTTGACATGCCAGTTTTAGTCACTTCTCACTTGCAAGAGTATTTGACATTCCAAGCAATGCCACCATTTCTGTATTGGGAAAAGATCTGCGTGGATAAAGGGAAAATCACCCATGGATAACATAATCCCCCCTCCCTAAGATTTGTGCTTTATTTCATCTACAAAATGGACACAATGAATTCAACACCAAAAAGTTTTTCGCTAAAACTCCAAGATAAATTTGGAATA
Organism: Bombina bombina; assembly: GCF_027579735.1. Classification (NCBI taxonomy): domain Eukaryota; kingdom Metazoa; phylum Chordata; class Amphibia; order Anura; family Bombinatoridae; genus Bombina; species Bombina bombina. The sequence goes on from NC_069501.1 coordinate 406,946,374, forward strand.
ATCCTTTTGTGCATGTGCAACTTTGAAACAGCCACAGATGCCATTTTAGATGTATATATGAATATATGGTCTAGATTCATTAAACCTATATTTAGCACAATTGTACAGACCCTCAGAAATTGGCGGGACAGACATTTACATATATATATATATGTAATTAATAAACATCTGTGATATCCGGTACAGCTAGATCTGCCGAAAATGCAAGAAAATGGAAATCATGGCTGGAACATCTAGAAACGGTGTTTAGCAATTGCAAACTTTAAATGTTCAATTTCATACTTGATTTTTTCTGATTCTAGTTTCCAGTAACTTCATTTCTTTAACAGGATTTTTATCCACAATCACGTATTTGTGATGTAGATTTAACATTATTTATTGGTGACTACAATCTTTTGCACAGGTTTTTACAGTAAACAAATATTGTGTTTTTAAAAACAAATCTTCATATAGTAGTTCAGCAAAGCAAAATTTCATTTTGTGTAGTGAGGTTTGGAACTTTTACAGATGTTTTCAAACTGTTCACTTTGCGATATCACAATTTACAGTATGAGAACAGTTTAAATCCCAACTTCTTCTTTTGCAAATTAATTTCTAGTAGTGTTCTTCTTTATTTTAGAGTAAAACCTCTGTAAAATGTAATTATTTTTAAAAAAGTGAAATAAATACTCATTGATCATGTCCAGTAAACCCCATGTTGCCCACATTTTATTCACATTGTATAACATTTATCATAAACACATGGGGCTCCATTTATTAAGCAGCGGATGCTGCTTTGGAGGCCCGTCACAAGACCGATGCTCCTTAAAGGGACAGTCTAGGCCAAAATAAACTTTCATGATTCAGATAGAGCATGTAATTTTAAAACAATTTTCCAATTTACTTTTATCACCAATTTTGCTTTGTTCTCTTGGTATTCTTAGTTGAAAGCTTAACCTAGGAGGTTCATATGCTAATTTCTTAGACCTTGAAGCCCACCTCTTTCAGATTGCATTTTAACAGTTTTTCACCACTAGAGGGTGTTAGTTCACGTTTTTCATATAGATAACACTGTGCTCGTGCACGAGAAGTTATCTGGGAGCAGGCACTGATTGGCTAGTCTGTCAAAAGAACTGAAATAAAGGGGCAGTTTGCTGAGGTTTAGATACAAGATAATCACAGAGGTTAAAAGTATATTAATATAACTGTGTTGGTTATGCAAAACTGGGAAATGGGTAATAAAGGGATTATCAATCTTTTAAAACAATACAAATTCTGGTGTAGACTGTCCCTTTAACCTGTCCGCCACCTTTTAGGTGGCGGATTGAAATCATCCCAATACGATACGATCAGGATGATTGACAGCTCCTGCTAGCGGCCTTGTATCCTTTATGTCAGCTTTCAATGACAGGGGCATGAAATCTTCACAATGGGAGATCATGCACCTTTGTATGGCTTATGGGGAGATGTGGTCTTTGAAAGAGCTTTTTACCCATTCCAAAAATTCTACCTGGTGCCTAAAGGTGCAATCACTTACTATGAGACATGTATGTTAAATGGACATGTGATCTCTCAATCAATGTTTCCCACAGTAATCACATGCATCCCTTTTTGTTAAATAAAAGATGATATAGGGGCTGCATAATAGTCCCCTCCCTCTCACTAAAATAATCTATGTTGTCAGTTTTATGGCAAACATCTACATTAATTGAAAGGGCAGGTTCCTCTCTCTTTAAGATGAGGGGTCATGTGCCCCTCTATAAGGGATAAGATACATAACAGACCCTCCCCACATCATAAGCAATTAAGTTCATAAGCTATTGAGAGTTTCACCATTGGAAGCCATGTTATATCTTAAGTGAAGACATAATATGTAAAAATATACATCAGTAACACAATACATTTTAAGAGGCTCAGGTATTACTGATTCCTTTGTCATATAATCACTATAAGAAGTGGGTTCAGTGATGATGAAATATAGGCCCTTCACACCACAGAGGTGAAACTCAGGGTGTGTAAACATACCACTTAAAGGACATTAAACACATTTCAATCCCACATATAGAAAATCAGTAGTTAATATATGACAATTATGTATGCATGAAAAAGTTAAATGCAGAGAGTGGACCTATTTATGTTGTATTGCTATAGATTAACATATCAGCCAAGTCTAAATAACTGACATCTTGTTCACTGCAATTGTCTTTCAATAGGTAAAGTCCTCCTGCCACGTATTTGGGGTAGGGGCAATTTGAGGTTGTTTCTGCAAAATACAAGGCTAGACACAGTCATTATGTTAGTATTGGCTGCATTGTTTTGCAGTTGTTATCTGCTGAAGCAAATTAGTGAAAAGTATATAACAGGGAGAACCTTGTGAAGTCTACAAAGTGCCTTTCCACCGCCGAGAATTAAAACAATTTATATTTTCAATGCTAAATTACATTTATTTATATTAAAATTTCAAGTTGTTTACCGTCCCTTAATTTTAAAACAGTTTATTTTTAATTCTGAATTCAACAGGAAGTATTAGTTTGTACATTGGATAGAAGTGTACAGGTAAGGTAAACTTTCACATCATTGGGCCAGATTACAAATGGAGCCGTAAATATTGCTTGCGAGCAATCGACATTAGTGCTCCACATTGTCATACCAGCACACAATAATGTGCGCTGGTACAAGCTCACGTTTGCTTTGCTTCGGAAGCATTGCGCTCACAAGAGTGCACTTACATAGGCTCCTATGGGAACCTCATTCTGATGCCATCACAGACAGCACAGAACCAAATCTCAGTGAAGAGGGAAAGTAGTGCAGGGATGGGCAGCATTTTTAAATATATATGTATATGCTTATATACATATATATGTATGTCTTAATATGTGTATATACACATACAGTATTAACACAAATATATATATATATATATATATATATATATATATATATATATATATATATATATATATATATAAAAAAGCATATACATATATATTCACTGGGAACACACAGTTCCCATAGACCACAATGTAAAGGCACTTTTCAGTGCATTTTTTTCTAACACCCCACTCCCACCAACTTTATTAGACCCCATAAACTGCCTAGTGTATTTGTTTTTTAAATTAGTTTTTATTAATAACTACAATGCCCCCTATTTTGAGTGCATTTGTGGCACTTTTAGAAAATTAACCAGAGGTGAAAATTAACCATGGGTGCTAATTGCTATCACAAGCTCGGGGAACACCATTAAACAATACCAGGGCCCCGAAAAAACAAGGATTAATTTTGTAAGTACTTATAACACTATGAGCAAACAAGTATTTGGCATTATCAAGAAAAAATTGTATTTTTTACAGGAAGCCTGTTCGGAGATATTGGAATTTAAAGATATACCTAGAGCCTCCTTTAGAAAGGGAATTCAATTCTGGTAACCAAAAAACTCCATTCTTTAGCAAGCCCAGACATGGTGTCTTTCCCTGCCTGAGCTGTGCACAATATAATGGTGTTATCAAAGGTGGGTCTATTTCTCATCCCTACACTGGTAAAAAGTTCCATATCCCTGGGTATTACACATGTGAGTCAAACTACATAGTTTATGCTCTAAAATGTTCATGTGCACTTCTCTATGTTGGGGAGACCACCCAAAAGATCAGGGATAGGATTTGCCAGCACAAATCTACCATCAGAAATGAATCCACAGCACACCTACCTGTTGTGGCCCATTTTTTGGCAATGGACCACCCGGTGAGTCATCTGCGATTCATGGTAATAGACAAAGCCGAGAAAAATCTAAGAGGGGTGATAGAATCAAAGATTTGCTCCACAAGGAAGCTAAATGGATGTTAATACCATGCACCCTAAGGGTCTAAATAGGGAGTTTAATTTACTCCCATTTATTTAACACCTTGAGGGGTAACGATGGCTCTGAGCCATCGCAGAGTTTCCAACAAAAAAACATTAAATCACCTTAGCACCCAGGTGGGAAAGTGCTTAGCACTCAAAGGGTTAAACCAACTCTTTGACATGCCATCCATAAATATATTAATAGAATTACAATATAGATTCTATAATTCCTCTTAAATTAAATGTATCCAAAAATAATGTGTACTTTTTCATTATGGCGTTTCTTGTATATGCCCCTTTAATTTTTAGCCATTGGCTGCTTTTGTTTTTAACAGGTACCCTTCCTACTGGTGGGTTACAGAGGGCGAAGGGTTAAGGTGTCTGTTGAACCTTCCCCTTCCTTGGTAAAAACCTCTCCCATCTGAAGTTGATTGGATACCTTTTTACAGGTGTATAGTTTAAATAGAGTGTTGTATTTAGTATATATCAGCTTGAGAAAGGGTCCGGAGCCCCGAAATGTTGCTCTGTAAATAAAGGTTTTCTTCTTATCTGAGTGCCCTCTTCTCCTTGTCTTTTTCGGGGTACCAATAACCAGCGACTTGTACTGGCTGGTTAATTATTGCGCTGCCACAAATGGCAAATTTGCCAGTTTCCAGGAGCGCAATAATTTAGCGCTCCACTTGTAATCTAGCCCTCTGTTGGTGGACAGTGATGCTCACAAGCATGCAAACAATTGTACATTGGTAAATACTTAGATTATTCACTCTTGTAAGTTGATTTTAGATTTAAATAAACAGCTATACATAATTTAACTTTTTCTTTCTCACCGTTGCAAACAGGTTGAAAGAGACTTTTAAGTTAAGTGACATTCCCCTTTAATGAAAATGGTTATATTCATAGCATAAACAGCTCCATAGCACAGTTTTTTTTTTTTTTAATTTTTCCACTAAAGATGGAAGGCCTGATACCTAAGCAAAGGTCAGTACAAACATTCAATACATATGTGCCTTTAGTTTACATTATATGAATGGAGAGGGATTCCCACTCAACAACCAATTCATAAGAATTGATCCTTTGATCTACTGTCAATATACTGTTGCTTATTAAACTGTGTTTATACGCCAACCACACCTTAGTTATAAGAAATTAGGTTTGTTGCAATCAAAGCGAAGCTTTTTATGTACTCTTTAACTAACACAGTCTGCTTTTTCTATCATTCCTATATGAATATTGGCTGCATCTTAACAGGAACATGTAAATCTGCAAAGGGGAAATGTGGCCTTAAATCAATAGTTATTAAGGTGTATTCTTATCATCTAAAACATTTAAAGCAAGACTGACACAGGAAATGTTTATTATTATAGCGGCAGTGTTTGTATTCCATTAACGTTGCCTGCTCCTAAGAAATAAAGCAACATCCCTAGTGTTGCATAACCAAAACAGTTAAATTTTATTCACTGAATAGAATGACAAGAGTAAAGATAAACCTTGCCATTTATTTATTTTTTGTCATACTCATACTTAGGTAAGTTTAAAACCCATACAATGGCCCCTATTTATTAAAGGTCTTGCGGACCTGATCCGACAGTGCGGATCAGGTCCACAAGACCTCGCTAAATGCAGAGAGCAATACACTCTCCGCATTTAACATTGCACCAGCAGCTCTCAGGAGCTGCTGGTGCAACGCCGCCCCCTGCTGACTCGCGCCAAACGGTCGCCAGCAGGGAGTTTGTCTTTAGACCACTGCTTCATAACTGCTGTTTCTGGCGAGTCTGAAGACTCAACAGAAACATGGGCCCACAAGCTCCCTATGAAGTTTGATAAATGGGACCCATTGTATGGCCAAATGTATGTTGACCCCTGACCATTACACCTATATGAGCATGTTGAGCTTCTCTTTCCAAAACCATCGCCGTTAATATAGAAGTGCCCCCACCACCACCTTTTGTGGCTATAACAGCAGATACTGTTCTGTGAAGGCTTTTCACAAGAAGAGTGTGTCTGTGAGAATAAATGGCCATTTAGCCAAAAGAGCATATTTTAGGTCAGACACTAATGTTGGATGGGAAAGTCTGGCTTTCCAATTAATCCAAAAGGTGTTTATTGGCATTGAGGTCAGGGCTCTGTGCAAGCTACTCATCCATACCAAATTTGTTAAACTAGGTCTTCATGGACCTCACTTTGCGCGCACGAGCACAGTCATGCTGGAACAGGAAAGGGCCTTCCCCAAATATTTTTTTTTTGTCTTGTAGCATCAAGAGGACTATTCACTGGAACTAAGGGGCCTAGCCCAAACCTTAAAAACAGCCCCAGGCCATTATCCTTCCTCCTTAAACTTTACTGTACGCACTCTTTATTCTGGAAGGTAGTGTTCTCTGGAATCTGTCACACCCAGATTCTTCCATCAGACTTCCAAATAGTAAAGTGGGATTCATCTATCCAGAGAACATGTTTCCAATTGCTTTCACTACTACAGCCAATGCTTGGTATTGCAATTGTTGATATGACGATTGTGTACAGCTGCTCTGCCATGGAAACTTGTTTTATGAAGATCTCAATGAACAGTTCTTGTGCTGATGTTGCTTACAGAGGCAATTTGGAAGTTTGTAGTAAGTGATGCAACAGATGAGAGATTTTTACACACTACATGGTTCAGCACTCAGCAGCTCCACTCTTTGAGTTTGCTTGATCTGACACTTCATGGCTGGGCTTTTGTTGCTCCTAAATACTTCCACTTCACAGCAATAGTAATTACAGTTGACCAAGTCAGATCTAGTAGGGCAGAAATTTCACAAAATGACATGTGGCAAAGGCGGAATTGTATGACAGTGCTACGTTTAAAGTCACTGAGCTCTTCAGTATGGCCATTTTACTGCCTATGTTGTCTATGAAGATGTCAAGGCTATATACTGCATTTTATGCACCTATTGGTGTGTTAGTAATAAGTATGTCTAAAACATCAGTACTCAATAACTAGTAGTCTGTATTATAAATATGTCAAACAGCCCTGGACTTTAAGGATCCTGTTGATGGATATATATACATACACACACACTTGGGTCAAAAGGTCTATGTTCTGGTGAGCTTCTTAGCTCAAAGAGTTTAGGAAATCTAGGCTTTCAGAAACATTGTTTTTCTGTAGGTAGTTGACTGGTAACCTGTCTTTGTGTCCCCTTCACAGCCCTCTTAATGAGTCAAGGAAACTGTAAAATATTCAGTTCTTTTATTAATGAAGAATGATAGCATTTTCATTAAAAGCAGCTCATTTAATCTCTTATGTAGCTTATTGATTCTCTGTATGTGTTCTCTGTTATATATACATGCAAATCTATATAATGCATGTATATATATATATATGTATATTTTTATATATACAGTACATATATATGTATATATATATATATACTATGTATATATATATATATATATATATATACTATATATATATAATATATATATATACAGTATATACTGTATATATATATATATTATATATATACTATATATAATATATATATATACTGTATATATATATATATATATATACTGTATAGATATAATATATATATATGTATATATGTATATATATATATATATATATATATATATATTATATATAGTTATTTACATATTTCTTTTTAGTTTAGGTAATCTAATCAATTTGTGTCTCTGTGTGTAGGTATAATATTATACACCAATCTTTTACAGTTTTGCAATTCTTTAGGAAATATTTCAGTTATATAAAAATGTAAAAAAATGGTTTGCTTTACAAAATAAAGCTCATCACATATATTTTTGAGCAACATAATATAACAAAAATCGTAATTTCAGTTTAATCAAAACAAACAAGGGAGCATGCACCTAGCATTTGCAACACAGTTACTCTACCTTCTCAGTATTAGTTAGTTTACTATAAGAACTCACAAGATTATGGTGAAATCTCTTGAGATCACAGTAAAGCAAAGTGTGACCACAGCACTGATAATGATTTGCTTTTTTTCCACCATGTAAATAACAGTACAAAGAAAAGCTAAGGATTAATTGCTCACAGTGCATTTACTATGGTATAAAAAAAACAAAACAAAAAAAAAAATAGGTAAAATATCTTTCTTTTTTGAATAGAGATGTGATATTTTATATTTCTCTTTACATATATGCTCCATCACCTTCAAGTGATTTAGCAAATAGCTAACATGTCCCTTTAATAGAATTTAATAGGTTAGCAACAAACTCAGAACCAAAGTAGTTAAAAAAACCTGTAATGAAAGTTGATTCCAAACTCAAACACCAAGCAGACAGCTCTGTGCAGTAAAGTATTTGCTAATGGTATTATGTCTTGTTAATCATTTGCCAGTGGAAAAGGGCACAGTGTAAATCATTCCTATCCTATCCCTTTTACCAGCAGCGCCAACCAATTTGGTAGATAAATGCTACGAGGGTTCCAAGCATTGCACCATTTTTATAGGTTTACTTCCTGTACTTTCAACTTCAAAATACCTATGTAAGCACTATTCAGATTCTTCAATCGCTGCAAGCGGTGAAGCAATCTCAGAACAATTGACTATTGAGTCATTAACATTAGTTTGAACTGTAAAATGCACAACAATTTGAAGGCAAAAGAAACTGTAAAATGCAAAATCAAGACACACAGATTCAACTTGTCTCTCATAAACTAACTGTTTTATTTTCAGAGACATGAAATATGCATATTTTTTTAATTTAAACCACATGACTTCTTTACAACAAAGCTGCCAGCTATGGTCCAGATTACAAATTAAGCGCAAACATATTGGTGCTATTGTGCAGTAACATTCTTTAGCTCAATCAATAGCGCTTTCATTTTTGTGCTCATATTACAAGCTGAGAGCGAAAGTCAAAGTCTAGGGCATGTTAATATCTGCATGTCGGATAGCGTGGGTGCGCTTAATCCCTCAAATAATAGACTTCTATGGGGAGGCGAAAATAACTCATATCTGCTATCACTCGAGCACTAAGCTGAAGGTCAAATAGTGGAATTGTTTGCTTACTTTAAAACAGTGCTTTTTGCATTGAAATATGCTTAAAACACCGTCACACATATGTATATACATACTAGACTTGTGCGCGTATGAAAAAATGTGTTTTGTCCAAAAGATTAGTTTCAGATTTTTTCAAGAGTTTGGTTTGGTCTAATTTTGCCCATGCACACATTTGATTTAGCCAAATATTGGATAATCTAGACCTACATGTAGTATATAAATGTGCTAGAGCTGGTTTTCTTTGTTGCAGTCTTTGTTGTTTCACATTTTTGGAGTATTTTTAAACCATACTGGATTAAAGAAGAATAAAATATCTAAAAGAAGTTTACTCTGTGGCAAATTACTACAACTACGTCCATGAAATATTATAGAATTTATATAAAACCCTTACACATCTGGCTCCATGTATAAAGCAACATAAACTGCTCTGGAGACCTTGTGGGGCAAGTTGGCACATGCAGGCCTGCTTCTCACACTGTTAGAAGACTGCTGCCACCCGAACTCGCTCACTCAGGGTGATTGACAGACCTTTCTCTCACACAATTGGTTGTGCGAGAGAAGGGGTGGGCTTTACACACTCACTTGAGCATGTAATGATACATATGGGCAGTAGACAAACAGGATCCACTGCCCGTATGCCGTGAAGGTGAGCAGACAACTTCTCAAGTTGAGAAGTTTGTCCGTTTGTCTTTTAATACTTGTAGCCCATTATTGGTGTGAACTCTATATGATTTTAAATGCTCATTTTTTCTAAAAAAAAAACCAAACTATTAAAGCACATGAAACTCAAAACTGAATTCCCCATAAAATATTGTATTTATGAGGCTGTAGTGCATTTGGTAGATGTTACCCTGAAGTCATTCACCTTAGGAATAAAAGTTTAAAGAATTCCCAAACAATGTTGTCCGTGAAAACACTATAAAGTGCCAATGATAGTTAAATGTGTTTCCTCCTATCATAATTCACCTTCTATATTAAGGGGTAGAAAGTCAAAATTAACTTCCATGATTCAGATAGAGAATGCGATTTTAAACAAACTTCCAATTTACTTCATTAAGCAAATTTGTTTTAATTTCTTTGGTATTCTTTGTTGAAAGATAACCAATAATATATGGCAGCCACCAATCAGCAACTAGCTCCCAGTAGTGCATTGCTGCTCCTAAGCCTACCTATGTATTCTTTTCAACAAAAGATGCCAAGAAAAAAAGCAAATTAGATAATTGAAGTAAATTGGAAAGTTGTTTAAAAATGTTATGTTCTATCTGAATCTTGAAAGAAAGCTTTTGAGTTTCATATACCTTTATTGATTATTATGTAATATATTTCTACAGTAGAGTTACAATATGCAGAGTTATCCTGTAGTACTCTCAGGCACTCCGTGGAACTGATACTGTTGCTAAATATAATTATAAAAAGGAGAACATGTAAATATGTATTGTTTAAATGTTGCTGTATATGTTTCTCATGTCCAGACTTTATTTATGAGTTTAAAGTGAATGTCAATTTTCATGTAAAAGTGCCGGTTCTTTCTTCTGAAACGCCGGATCGTCGTTCTGAAACGATGCCCCGCCTGCTTCTTCCTGGTTAACTTACCCAGCAATGACGAAACCGGCTTCCTCCAATCACGGCTTTGTCTCAGGCAATGAATCCCCCGGGGGGGAAGCCTGTGATTGGCGGATGCCAGAATTGTCATTGCTGACGTATGAAGAGGCTTGTGACAGGTTGGTGAAGCACTGGAGAGGCTTCAAAAAGAAAAGGTAAGTATTATAAGAAAACAGGTGAAATGTAAACTTTTATGAATGAAAGTGCCCCTGTTTTTAATAGTATTTTTAAGAACCGGCACTTATTCTTGAAAGTTTACCTTCACTTTAAATATTCTGCTTTTAACTTTGTCATCAGCATTTACAGTTTAGTGCTCTAACTACAATAAACTGACACAAGCCAGTGCAAGGACGTACAAAGCTCCCTACTGTATCAAACTGTAACCAAGCTAACAAAATGAGAATTATCATATTAATATGCACTGAAGTTTAAGCCACATTAAAAACACTGCATATTACAGTCTAAAATGTAATTTGTTGAGATTTTTTTAGATTAATTGTACAACAAAGGGTAAAAAATACATAATGCTCCAATAAAAATGTTTACTCATAAATTAAAATGAACATAAAAGACATAAACCATGAATACATTTATCATTTCTAATTTGTTGCAAGGAACTTTTTAAATGAGTTTTACATCCAGAAACAGGATACAAATATGTATAATTAAATTACTTACAATAATTTTGTAATCCTATAAAAGTATATCAGGCTGCCTTCATATGATGTTGCATATCTATGCTGAGCAGATACAAATGTATATCCTATATCCAGTGGGGCACGATGGCAGGTATCTGCTGGGTAAAAAAGCTCATTTCCAGTATTATAATTTAGTCAGTGAAGGTGGAGTAAAACTGTGCTTAGGACATGCTGAGTCTTGCACTAAAGGCTACACAAAAAAAAGAATTAGATTCATTTTTTTCTTGATATGCTGGAAAAAAAGCACATACATTTACACAGTATTTGATGTTATAGATAACCCACATTTAATCAATTATTTTTTTAATCTTTAGTAAAACCTTAAAGGGACAATAAACCTCACATTTCATTCCCCATAAAATGTTACATTATGCATAATTATTATCATTATTTATCATTATTTATTTTGCATGCTTTTCCTGTAATTTAACTTGGAAAACTGTAATGTTTTCTACTCCTTCCAGAGAGGCTTGAGTGCATTCTGTGGAATGCAGAACCTTAAATAAAGTCCAGACAGCAGCACCATTGGTCTTATGCAAATAGGTTTATTCCATCAAATCAAATAAATCAAAGAATGCAGAACCTTGACACTCGTACCTGCTGTACTGTGATTGGTTAATACGTGCAGGAGCTTGCTTACATCTGTCCCTAACTGGCCACAGTAAACAAAGGGCCAGAATACGAGTGGAGAGCCGTTTATCAGGGGTGTTTGAATTCGTCGAGCTTACCACTTGTATTACAAGTTGAAAGTAAACATGGTCGCTTGAGCACAATCGTGATTTACACTAGAAAGATTACCGTAATTCAGAGCTCTGGTTAAATGTTTCGCGAAACATAAAAGTTGCACAAAACACATCAAAAATACATAACAATGTATAGTTGCACTCAAAATAACACCATCTAATACAAATGATTAAAAACAAAATATTGCACACAAAATGTATAAAATCTCAAATATATGAGATCTCAGGTGTTAGAAAAGAAAAGGCAGTCAGACAGAAGGCATTACTATAGACCTACATACTTATATATTTTCAAAAGTATATATAGATATATATATATATATATATATATATATATATATTATATATATATATGTGTGTGTGTGTGTATTTGTGTGTACATATGTATGTATGTATTTATATGTGTATATATGTATTTGTAGACATATATAAACAACATAATTTATGTAAGAACTTACCTGATAAATTAATTTCTTTCATATTAGCAAGAGTCCATGAGCTAGGTGACGTATGGGATATACATTCCTACCAGGAGGGGCAAAGTTTCCCAAACCTCTCAAAATGCCTATAATACACCCCTCACCACACCCACAAATCAGTTTAACGAATAGCCAAGAAGTGGGGTGATAAGAAAAAAGTGCGAAAGCATAAAAAATAAGGAATTGGAATAATTGTGCTTTATACAAAAAAATCATAACCACCACAAAAAAGGGTGGGCCTCATGGACTCTTGCTAATATGAAAGAAATGAATTTATCAGGTAAGTTCTTACATAAATTATGTTTTCTTTCATGTAATTAGCAAGAGTCCATGAGCTAGTGACGTATGGGATAATGACTACCCAAGATGTGGATCTTTCCACGCAAGAGTCACTAGAGAGGGAGGGATAAAATAAAGACAGCCAATTCCTGCTGAAAATAATCCACACCCAAAATAAAGTTTAAATGAAAACATAAGCAGAAGATTCAAACTGAAACACCTGCCTGAAGTACTTTTCTACCAAAAACTGCTTCAGAAGAAGAAAACACATCAAAATGGTAGAATTTAGTGAAAGTATGCAAAGAAGACCAAGTTGCTGCTTTGCAAATCTGATCAACCGAAGCTTCATTCCTAAACGCCCAGGAAGTAGAAACTGACCTAGTAGAATGAGCTGTAAATCCTCTGAGGCAGAGTTTTACCCCGACTTAACATAGGCATGATGAATTAAAGATTTCAACCAAGATGCCAAAGAAATGGCAGAAGCTTTCTGGCCTTTTCTAGAACCGGAAAAGATGACAAATAGACTAGAAGTCTTTCGGAAAGTCTTAGTAGCTTCAACATAATATTTCAAAGCTCTAACAACATCCAAAGAATACAATGATTTCTCCTTAGAATTCTTAGGATTAGGGCATAATGAAGGGAACTACAATTTCTCTACTAATGCTGGTGGAATTCACAAGCTTAGGTAAAAATTTAAAAGAAGTTCGCAACACCGCCTTATCCTGATGAAAAATCAGAAAAGGAGACTCACAAGAAAGAGCAGACAATTCAGAGACTCTTCTGGCAGAAGAGATGGCCAAAAGGAACAAAACTTTCCAAGAAAGTAATTTAATGTCCAATGAATGCATAGGTTCAAACGGAGGAGCTTGAAGAGCCCCCAGAACCAAATTCAAACTCCAAGGAGGAGAAATTGACTTAATGACAGATTTTATACGAACCAAGGCTTGTACAAAACAATGAATATCAGGAAGATTAGCAATCTTCTGTGAAAAAGAACAGAAAGAGCAGAGATTTGACCTTTCAAGGAACTTGCGGACAAACCTTTATCTAAACCATCCTGAAGAAACTGTAAAATTCTCGGAATTCTAAAAGAATGCCAGGAAAATGATGAGAAAGACACCAAGAAATATAAGTCTTCCAGACTCTATAATATATCTCTCTAGATACAGATTTACGAGCCTGTAACATAGAATTAATCACAGAGTCAGAGAAACCTCTTTGACCACGTTTGGCGACTGAGATAATCCGCTTCCCAATTGTCTATACCTGGTATATTAACCGCAGAGATTAGACAGGAGCTGGATTCCGTCCCAAACCAGAATTCGAGATACTTCTTTCATAGCCAGAGGACTGTGAGTCCCTCCTTGATGATTGATGTATGCCACAGTTGTGACATTGTCTGTCTGAAAACAAATGAACGATTCTCTCTTCAGAAGAGGCCAAGACTGAAGAGCTCTGAAAATTGCACGGAGTTCCAAAATATTGATCGGTAATCTCACCTCCTGAGATTCCCAAACCCCTTGTGCTGTCAGAGACCCCCACACAGCTCCCCAACCTGTAAGACTTGCATCTGTTGAAATTACAGTCCAGGTCGGAAGAACAAAAGAAGCCCCCTGAACTAAACAATGGTGATCTGTCCACCACGTCAGAGAGTGTTGTACAATCGGTTTTAAAGATATTAATTGAGATATCTTTGTGTAATCCCTGCACCATTGGTTCAGCATACAGAGCTGAAGAGGTCGCATGTGAAAACGAGCAAAGGGGATCGCGTCCGATGCAGCAGTCATAAGACCTAGAATTTCCATGCATAAGGCTACCGAAGGGAATGATTGTGACTGAAGGTTTCGACAAGCTGAAATCAATTTAGATGTCTCTTGTCTGTCAAAGACAGAGTCATGGACACTGAATCTATCTGGAAGCCCAAAAAAGGTTACCCTTGTCTGAGGAATCAATGAACTTTTTAGTGAATTGATCCTCCAACCATGATTTTGAAGAAACAACAAAAGTCGATTCGTATGAAATTCTGCTAAATGTGAAGACTGAGCAAGTACCAAGATATCGTCCAAATAAGGAAATACCACAATACCCTGTTCTCTGATTACAGATAGAAGGGCACCGAGAACCTTTGTAAAAATTCTTGGAGCTGTTGCTAGGCCAAACGGCAGAGCCACAAACTGGTAATGCTTGTCTAGGAAAGAGAATCTCAGAAACTGATAGTGAGCTGGATGAATCGGAATATGCAGATATGCATCCTGTAAATCTATTGTAGACATATAATGCCCTTGCTGAACAAAAGGCAGGATAGTCCTTACAGTTACCATTTTGAATGTTGGTATCCTTACATAACGATTCAATATTTTTAGATCCAGAACTGGTCTGAAGGAATTCTCCTTCTTTGGTACAATGAAGAGATTCAAATAAAACCCCAGCCCCTGTTCCAGAACTGGAACTGGCATAATTACTCCAGCCAACTCTAGATCTGAAACACATTTAAGAAATGCTTGAGCTTTCGCTGGGTTTACTGGGACACGGGAAAGAAAAAACTCTTTGCAGGAGGTCTTATCTTGAAACCAATTCTGTACCCTTCTGAAATAATGTTCTGAATCCAAAGATTGTGAACAGAATTGATCCAAATTTCTTTGAAAAAACGTAATCTGCCCCCTACCAGCTAAGCTGGAATGAGGGCCGCACCTTCATGTGGACTTAGAAGCTGGCTTTGCTTTTCTAGAAGGCTTGGATTTATTCCAGACTGGAGATGGTTTCCAAACTGAAACTGCTCCTGAGGATGAAGGATCAGGCTTTTGTTCTTTGTTGAAACGAAAGGAACGAAAACGATTATTAGCCCTGTTTTTACCCTTGGTAAAAAAGTTCCTTTCCCACCAGTAACAGTTGAGATAATAGAATCCAACTGAGAACCAAATAATTTATTACCCTGGAAAGAAAGGGAAAGTAGAGTCGATTTAGAAGACATATCAGCATTCCAAGTTTTAAGCCATAAAGCTCTTCTAGCTAAAATAGCTAGAGACATAAACCTGACATCAACTCTGATAATATAAAAAATGGCATCACAGATAAAATTATTAGCATGTTGAAGAAGAATAATAATGTTATGAGAATCATGATCTGTTACTTGTTGCGCTAAAGTTTCCAACCAAAAAGTTGAAGCTGCAGCAACATCCTCCAAAGATATAGCAAATTTAAGAAGATTACCTGAACACAAATAAGCTTTTCTTAGAAAGGATTCAATTTTCCTATCTAAAGGATCCTTAAAGGAAGTACCATCTGCCGTAGGAATAGTAGTACGTTTAGCAAGGGTAGAGATAGCCCCATCAACTTTATGGATTTTGTCCCAAAACTCTAATCTGTCAGACGGCACAGGATATAATTGCTTAAAACGTTTAGAAGGAGTAAATGAATTACCCAAATTATTCCATTCCCTGGAAATTACTTCAGAAATAGCACCAGGAACAGGAAAAACTTCTGGAATAACTACAGGAGATTTAAAGACCTTGTCTAAACGTTTAGATTTAGTATCAAGAGGACCAGAATCCTCAATTTCTAATGCAATTAGGACTTCTTTAAGTAAAGAACGAATAAATTCCATTTTAAATAAATATGAAGATTTATCAGCATCAACCTCTGAAACAGAATCCTCTGAACCAGAAGAATCATTAGAATCAGAATGATGATGTTCATTTAAAAATTCATCTGGATAAAGAGAAGTTTTAAAAGACTTTTATGTTTACTAGAAGGAGGAATAACAGACATAGCCTTCTTAATAGATTCAGAAACAAAATCTCTTATGTTATCAGGAACACTCTGAACATTAGATGTTGATGGAACTGCAACAGGTAATGGTATTTTACTAAAGGAAATATTTTCTGCATTAACAAGTTTGTCATGACATTTAATACAAACAACAGCTGGAGGAACAGCTACCAAAAGTTTACAGCAGATACACTTAGCTTTGGTAGTTCCAGCACCAGGCAGCGATTTTCCTGAAGTATCTTCTGACTCAGATGCAACATGAGACATCTTGCAATATGTAAGAGAAAAAACAACATATAAAGCAAAATTGATCAAATTCCTTAAATGACAGTTTCAGGAATGGGAAAAAATGCCAAAGAACAAGCTTCTAGCAACCAGAAGCAATGAAAAATGAGACTTAAATAATGTGGAGACAAAAGCGACGCCCATATTTTTTTTTTAGCGCCAAATAAGACGCCCACATTATTTGGCGCCTAAATGCTTTTGGCGCCAAAAATGACGCCACATCTGGAACGCCGACATTTTTGGCGCAAAAGAACGTCAAAAAATGACGCAACTTCTGGCGACACGTATGACGCCGGAAACAGAAAAGATTTTTTGCGCCAAAAAAGTCTCCGCCAAGAATGACGCAATAAAATGACGCATTTTCAGCCCCCACGAGCCTAACAGCCCACAGGGAAAAAGTCAAATTTTTTAAGGTAAGAAAAAATGATTGATTCAAATGCATTATCCCAAATATGAAACTGACTGTCTGAAAATAAGGAATGTTGAACATCCTGAGTCAAGGCAAATAAATGTTTGAATACATATATTTAGAACTTTATAAAAAAGCGCCCAACAATAGCTTAGAGTGTCACAGAAAATAAGACTTACTTACCCCAGGACACTCGTCTACATGTTGTAGAAAGCCAAACCAGTACTGAAACGAAAATCAGCAGAGGTAATGGTATATATATAAGAGTATATCGTCGATCTGAAAAGGGAGGTAAGAGATGAATCTCTACGACCGATAACAGAGAACCTATGAAATAGACCCCGTAGAAGGAGATCATTGCATTCAAATAGGCAATACTCTCCTCACATCCCTCTGATATTCACTGCACGCTGAGAGGAAAACCGGGCTCCAACCTGTTGCGGAGCGCATATCAACGTAGAATCTAGCACAAACTTACTTCACCACCTCCATAGGAGGCAAAGTTTTTAAAACTGATTTGTGGGTGTGGTCAGGGGTGTATTTATAGGCATTTTGAGGTTTGGGAAACTTTGCCCCTCCTGGTAGGAATGTATATCCCATACGTCACTAGCTCATGGACTCTTGCTAATTACATGAAAGAAATATAAATATATATATATATATATATATATATATATATATAAATATATATATAAAATATATATATATATGTACTTATATAGACATATGTATATAAGGGCATTGGAGCCCTTTATAGTTAAGTAGATGAAAATATGTAAAAGCATATATTCATATACAGGGAGTGCAGAATTATTAGGCAAATGAGTATTTTGACCACATCATCCTCTTTATGCATGTTGTCTTACTCCAAGCTGTATAGGCTCGAAAGCCTACTACCAATTAAGCATATTAGGTGATGTGCATCTCTGTAATGAGAAGGGGTGTGGTCTAATGACATCAACACCCTATATCAGGTGTGCATAATTATTAGGCAACTTCCTTTCCTTTGGCAAAATGGGTCAAAAGAAGGACTTGACAGGCTCAGAAAAGTAAAAAATAGTGAGATATCTTGCAGAGGGATGCAGCACTCTTAAAATTGCAAAGCTTCTGAAGCGTGATCATCGAACAATCAAGCGTTTCATTCAAAATAGTCAACAGGGTCGCAAGAAGCGTGTGGAAAAACCAAGGCGCAAAATAACTGCCCATGAACTGAGAAAAGTCAAGCGTGCAGCTGCCAAGATGCCACTTGCCACCAGTTTGGCCATATTTTAGAGCTGCAACATCACTGGAGTGCCCAAAAGCACAAGGTGTGCAATACTCAGAGACATGGCCAATGTAAGAAAGGCTGAAAGACGACCACCACTGAACAAGACACACAAGCTGAAATGTCAAGACTGGGCCAAGAAATATCTCAAGACTGATTTTTCTAAGGTTTTATGGACTGATGAAATGAGAGTGAGTCTTGATGGGCCAGATGGATGGGCCAGTGGCTGGATTGGTAAAGGGCAGAGAGCTCCAGTCCGACTCAGACGCCAGCAAGGTGGAGGTGGAGTACTGGTTTGGGCTGGTATCATCAAAGATGAGCTTGTGGGGCCTTTTCGGGTTGAGGATGGAGTCAAGCTCAACTCCCAGTCCTACTGCCAGTTTCTGGAAGACACCTTCTTCAAGCAGTGGTACAGGAAGAAGTCTGCATCCTTCAAGAAAAACATGATTTTCATGCAGGACAATGCTCCATCACACGCGTCCAAGTACTCCACAGCGTGGCTGGCAAGAAAGGGTATAAAAGAAGAAAATCTAATGACATGGCCTCCTTGTTCACCTGATCTGAACCCCATTGAGAACCTGTGGTCCATCATCAAATGTGAGATTTACAAGGAGGGAAAACAGTACACCTCTCTGAACAGTGTCTGGGAGGCTGTGGTTGCTGCTGCACGCAATGTTGATGGTGAACAGATCAAAACACTGACAGAATCCATGGATGGCAGGCTTTTGAGTGTCCTTGCAAAGAAAGGTGGCTATATTGGTCACTGATTTGTTTTTGTTTTGTTTTTGAATGTCAGAAATGTATATTTGTGAATGTTGAGATGTTATATTGGTTTCACTGGTAAAAATAAATAATTGAAATGGGTATATATTTGCTTTTTGTTAAGTTGCCTAATAATTATGCACAGTAATAGTCACCTGCACACACAGATATCCCCCTAAAATAGCTAAAACTAAAAACAAACTAAAAACTACTTCCAAAAATATTCAGCTTTGATATTAATGAGTTTTTTGGGTTCATTGAGAACATGGTTGTTGTTCAATAATAAAATTAATCCTCAAAAATACAACTTGCCTAATAATTCTGCACTCCCTGTATAATATATTTTCATAGTGTATATTTACTTTAAATATTTGACATTCCAGTGTCCTGCTCATAGCAAATAATGTTCTATGTATTTATGAATATATATTCCTATATATATCTGTATATATCTGTACCTATATATAATTATATTTATATATATATATATTGGTATATATATAATACAGGGAGTGCAGAATTATTAGGCAAGTTGTATTTTTGAGGATTAATTTTATTATTGAACAACAACCATGTTCTCAATGAACCCAAAAAACTCATTAATATCAAAGCTGAATAGTTTTGGAAGTAGTTTTTAGTTTGTTTTTAGTTATAGCTATTTTAGGGGGATATCTGTGTGTGCAGGTGACTATTACTGTGCATAATTATTAGGCAACTTAACAAAAAACAAATATATACCCATTTCAATTATTTATTTTTACCAGTGAAACCAACATAACATCTCAACATTCACAAATATACATTTCTGACATTCAAAAACAAAACAAAAACAAATCAGTGACCAATATAGCCACCTTTCTTTGCAAGGACACTCAAAAGCCTGCCATTCATGGATTCTGTCAGTGTTTTGATCTGTTCACCATCAACATTGCGTGCAGCAGCAACCACAGCCTCCCAGACACTGTTCAGAGAGGTGTACTGTTTTCCCTCCTTGTAAATCTCACATTTGATGATGGACCACAGGTTCTCAATGGGGTTCAGATCAGGTGAACAAGGAGGCCATGTCATTAGATTTTCTTCTTTTATACCCTTTCTTGCCAGCCACGCTGTGGAGTACTTGGACGCGTGTGATGGAGCATTGTCCTGCATGAAAATCATGTTTTTCTTGAAGGATGCAGACTTCTTCCTGTACCACTGCTTGAAGAAGGTGTCTTCCAGAAACTGGCAGTAGGACTGGGAGTTGAGCTTGACTCCATCCTCAACTCGAAAAGGCCCCACAAGCTCATCTTTGATGATACCAGCCCAAACCAGTACTCCACCTCCACCTTGCTGGCGTCTGAGTCGGACTGGAGCTCTCTGCCCTTTACCAATCCAGCTACGGGCCCATCCATCTGGCCCATCAAGACTCTCATTTCATCAGTCCATAAAACCTTAGAAAAATCTTGAGATATTTCTTGGCCCAGTCTTGACGTTTCAGCTTGTGTGTCTTGTTCAGTGGTGGTCGTCTTTCAGCCTTTCTTACCTTGGCCATATCTCTGAGTATTGCACACCTTGTGCTTTTGGGCACTCCAGTGATGTTGCAGCTCTGTAATATGGCCAAACTGGTGGCAAGTGGCATCTTGGCAGCTGCACGCTTGACTTTTCTCAGTTCATGGGCAGTTATTTTGCGCCTTGGTTTTTCTACACGCTTCTTGCGACCCTGTTGACTATTTTGAATGAAACGCTTGATTGTTCGATGATCACGCGTCAGAAGCTTTGCAATTTTAAGAGTGCTGCATCCCTCTGCAAGATATCTCACTATTTTTGACTTTTCTGAGCCTGTCAAGTCCTTCTTTTGACCCATTTTGCCAAAGGAAAGGAAGTTGCCTAATAATTATGCACACCTGATATAGGGTGTTGATGTCATTAGACCACACCCCTTCTCATTACAGAGATGCACATCACCTAATATGCTTAATTGGTAGTAGGCTTTCGAGCCTATACAGCTTGGAGTAAGACAACATGCATAAAGAGGATGATGTGGTCAAAATACTAATTTGCCTAATAATTCTGCACTCCCTGTATATATATTGTACAAAGAAAACCTATCAGATATATGTAGAAATATTTTTTTATAAATAATAAAATATATTCTGTTTTGTGTAGAACATAAGAATGTGAATTCATATTTTCATGTCGCATTAGCGCACATGGGAATATGCTATCAGGTTTGCACGAGAGTGGGGTGGGGAATAGACGATATTGAAAGTTTGGCTTTTTGCACTCATCTGATTAGCACGTGAGCAAAAACCTGTCTACTTTCAACTCATAATACAGCGCAACCTGATAAAGCACAAAAAGCTTACATCAGGAGCATTAATTAGTGTGCCACTTGTAATCTGGCCCAAAGTAAGATAACTAGATTCAACAGGCTTTTCGAGGGGTGTTTCCCAGGAGTAAAAAACAATGCATTTTATTCTAATGAAATTACATGTTTTAAATATATTCAAAGCACTGATTGGTATGCAGACCTGTTGCAAAGTGGTAAATCATTTATAATCCATAAGTAAAAGAAATATTGTAATGTCACTTTAAAGAGATAGTATGCTCCAGAATTCTTATTGTTTAAAAGGTAGATACTCCCTTTATTACCCATTTCACAGTTTTGCATAACTAACACTGTTATATTAATATACTTTTTACCTCTGTGATTACATTTTATTATTATTATTATTATTATTATTATTATTATTATCGGTTATTTGTAGAGCACCACTCACTAACATAGATCTGGAAGACATTGATCTGGCTTCCTTTTGTTTTCTATGGCATTGGTGACATCATAGATGTTGGATTTAAAAAGGTATTCAGTAAGTGGTCAATTATTTATTGAAGAAAGAGTAACTCTGGTAATAGGTGCATTGGTTGACCCATATATGCATAGCCTCATGAAAAATAGATGTATTTGATCTACCCCCTGTTGAATTGTACTGGTACCTAAATGTAAGGCTATTTTATATGGAGCTGTTAGATTTGAGATTTTGAATTATCATTTTTGATAACTTTAACATGAGAATTAGTTCAAAAAGAAGGCTGACAGCTTCATAAATAAGTGCCATATTTGCAGTACAAGAACAGGTAAAGGCTTACCTACATATCTGAACCTTTAATATATTGATATACGGTATTCAACTTATATTACTTTGCAATTTCCTATTTCCCCCCAAAAAAATATGTGATCAAACTAATAGTAATAAAAATATATATTATTATGATATATTATTATAATACTTATATATAGGTCCTTGTGTACCTTTATCCAATCCATACCGTCCAACCTTAAAATAATTTTAGAATGTCTCTAGAGAGAGTAAAAGAAGACAACTATAGTGTACTATATACTTAATTGTTTCAAACAGATGAAAATAGCCGAATTCTCACTCACGTTAGTTAAAGAAAACTCTGCTGTAGTAAATCGTCATTCCATGTGATTTACAGGCTCACATGCTGCCCACTCGACATATTATTCTCATGTTCTATGAGATTAATACACTCACAAATGTATTATAATACTATCACCGTTTTTTTACTACAAAATAAAATTCTATTAAAACAACCAATATAAAAAAATCAATATTGCCAAAAAAAGATTAGCCTTAAGTCCTTTGGGGTCAGTATAATAGAAGCACGTTTATGGAATATGTTCCTCCTCTGTATAACAGGTTGCAATTATGGTAGTAACAAAGACCCTATTAATCAAGCAAGTCTTGCCACGGTCTATACTACAGCTTTTCCCTATTTTTTTCTGACTCCCTAGTCTTAACAACTGATCCGACACGTGTTTCGCCTTGTATGGCTTTCCCAAGGATCCTTGAATGCTGATATACTCTCTAACTCACGTAAGGATTTGTCTGTTTATATCTGTTTAAAACAAGGATATATATTACACTCTATTTGCCTATCTTTACTCCCTATATTTTGAGACATTGAAAGATTATTTGAAAGTTAGAAAATACAGATTGGATGAAGTTACACATGGACATATCCTTCTAATCATGATGATTATTTTTATTATTATTAGTATGATCACATAATTTTGTTTTATTAATATAAATTTTCTGTGATTGCCTTACACCATTTATTATTCCCCATACATAGCCAGCCTCTCCTCCTAGATAAACTGCATTTTGTTATTAAAAAACATGACCTATGTGAAGCTTTCAGTTTTGTTTATTTAATACTTCTACCGTGTACTTATCACACAGGTCTATTTACTTCAGACTGTACTTTAAAATCAGGATGGTATTCATGTCACAATACTTTATTATTTATTATTAATTAAATTGTGCTTTTTGTACAATAGTTTACCCAGCAAATGTATTTACATTTGAGAAGTATATTTAATTTAATTTACATTTGCAAAGAATGCAAAGAAAACCTTGATTGAAATACCATTTAAAGGGACAGTCTACACCAGAATTTTTATTGTTTTAAAAGATAGATAATCCCTTTATTACACATTGCCTAGTTTTGCATAACCAACGCAGTTATATTAATACACTTTTTACCTCTGTAATTACCTTGTATCTAAGCCACTCCAGACTGCCGCCTTATTTCAGTTCTTTTGACAGACTTGCATTTTAGCCAATCAGTGTTTACTCCTAGGGAGCACAGTGTTATCTATATGACTCACAAGAACTAACACCCTCTGGTGGTTAAAAACTGTCAAAAGGCATTCAACTTAGAGACGGCCTTCAAGGTCTAAGAAATTAGCATATGAACCTTCTAGGTTTAGCTTTCAACTAAGAATACCAAGAAAACAAAGCAAAATTGGTGATAAAAGTAAATTGGAAAGTTGTTTAAAATTACATGCCCAATCTAAATCATGAAAGTTTATTTTTGATTAGACTGTCCATTTAAATAAATGTCAAAGTAAAAAGAAAATATAATTCACAAGTTAAAAACATTGTATGATATATTGTGCTATATATTTTTATAAGACTATTATCTGTTCATAATGGGACCAGACATATCAGTCGACAGATGGACAAGGTTTCCAACTTTAGAACGTACCTGCCAACCCATGGCAGCAAACAGGCAACAGACGATTGCACATTCACCCTGAATGAACATGCCTGGGGAGTTTTATAACCGCCACCATAGCATGTGCGAGCCAATACATTGAGCCTAAGCTCTGTAAAAAAAAGAAAAGTGTTTTGGATAAAACTACTTTGTGTTTTCAAGCTGGTTAAGAAACATACCTGCCTACCAAGGATGGGACTCTGAATTATCCTAATAAGCCAGTAAGTAATCTATTCCAGGGATGGAGTTATGCTAAAACACATATTTCATATTAGTGTCCATATCAATTTAAACAATTTATGGAAAATATTTAATTTGATCTGCGAATGTCTTCTATGTCACTTATGACTTCAAATGTGTCCAAATGTAAAAAAATATTTGTAATACTGTTTGAATATAGGTTGATGCACAAATAAATATCCGCATCTATTTATCCAGAACAAAATGATTGAATAATCACTTCTGCTTGAACTTTGATGCATAAATGAAGTTGAACAGATGGTTGATGGCTATCTAAATGGGGATCTTTAGCACATTATTCAACCAAATCTAGATTGTTGTTCATTAGAATTTAGGCGTAAATAATTACAATAGATTTTATTACCTTAAACATTTCACTAGTCTTTAAATGTATAACTATGTGTAAATATGAATGTTATTTGCTGTTGAATGCATTATTGAGATCAATGATAAAACAAATTATGCGTCATAAAATACTTGCGGGTAGATTTAGAGTTTGGCGTTAGCAGTCAAAAGCAGCGTTAAGGGGTCCTAACGCTGCTTTTTACCGCCCGCTGGTATTTAGAGTCAGGCTCTACCTACCGCCAAAAAAAGTCAGTAGTTAAAGGGACAATCTAGGCCAAAATAAACTTTCATGATTCACATAGAACATGTAATTTTAAAAAAAAAATCCAATTTATTTTTATCACCAATTTTGCTTTGTTCTCTTGGTATTCTTAGTTGAAAGCTTAACCTAGGAGGTTCATATGCTAATTTCTTAGACCTTGAAGGCCACCTCTTTTCAGAATGCATTTAACAGTTTTTCACCACTAGAGGGTGTTCACATATTTCATATAGATAACACTGTGCTTGTGCACGTGAAGTTATCTGGGAGCAAGCACTGATTGGCTAAACTGCAAGTCTGTCAAAAGAACTGAAATAAAGGGGCAGTTTGCAGAGGCTTAGATACAAGATAATCACAGAGGTTAAAAGTATATTATTATAACTGGGTTGGTTATGCAAAACTGGGAAATGGGTAATAAAGGGATTATCTATCTTTAAAAACAATAAAAATTCTGGTGTAGACTGTCCCTTTAAGAGCTTTATGAGCTAACGCCAGAATATAAAGCTCCTAACTACTGTTCTATAAAGTGCACTAACACCCATAAACTACCTATGTACCCCTAAACCGAGGCCCCCCCACATCGCCAACCCTCTAATAAAAATTTGTAACCCCTAATCTGCAGATCACCTACATTATAGCTATAAACCCCTAATCTTCTGCCCCTAACATCGCAGACACCTATATTATATTTATTACCCCCTAATCTGCCCCCCCCACTTAGCCGCTACCTAACTACACTTATTAACCCCTAATCTGCCGACCGGACCTCGCCGACACTATAATAAATGTATTAACCCCTAAACCGCCACACTCCCGCCTCGCAAACACTATAATAAATTTTATTAACCCCTAATCTGCCCTCCCTAACATCGCCACCACCTACCTACAATTATTAATAAAATTATGAACCCCTAAACCTAACTCTAACCCTAACCCTAACCCCCCCTAAGTTAAATATAATTTTAATTAAACGAAATAATATTCCTATAATTAAATAAATTATTCCTATTTAAAACCAAATACTTACCTATCAAATAAACCCTAATATAGCTACAATATAACTAATAGTTACATTGTAGCTATTTTAGGATTTATATTTATTTTACAGGCAACTTTGTATT
Source organism: Bombina bombina (assembly GCF_027579735.1). NCBI lineage: Eukaryota > Metazoa > Chordata > Amphibia > Anura > Bombinatoridae > Bombina > Bombina bombina. The sequence continues at coordinate 406,972,523 of NC_069501.1, forward strand.
TATTTTAACTATGTACAATAGCTATTAAATAGTTAATAACTATTTAATAGCTTCCATAGTTAAAATAAGTACAAAATTACCTGTAAAATAAATCCTAACCTAAGTTCTAAATACACCTAACACTACACTATCATTAAATTAATTAAATAAATTAACTACAATTAGCTAAACTAAAATACAATTAAATAAACTAAACTATAGTACAAAACACTAAATTACAAAAAATAAAAAAATATTACAAGGAGTTTAAACTAATAACACCTAATCTAAGCCCCCTAATAAAATAAAAAATCCCCCCAAAATAAAAATATACCCTACCCTATTCTAAATTACAAACGTAATCAGCTCTTTTACCAGCCCTTAAAAGGGATTTTGCAGGGCATTGCCCCAAAGTAATCAGCTCTTTTACCTGAAAATAAAAATACATTACCCCCCCCCAACATTACAACCCACCACTCACATACCCCTACTCTAACCCACCCAAACCCCCCTTAAAAAAACCTATCGCTAACCTCCTGAAGATCATCCTACCTTGAGTCTTCTTCACCCAGCCGAGCCAAATTCTTCATCCAAGGTGCGCAGAGGAGGTCCTTCATCCGGTAGAAGTCTTCATCCAGGCGGCGTCTTCAATCTTCATCCATCCGGAGCGGAGCCATCTTCAAAGGAGCTGACGTGGAGCCATCCTCTTCAACTGACGACTTCCCAACGAATGAAAGTTCCTTTAAGGGAGACTTCATCCAAGATGGCATCCCTTCAATTCCGATTAGCTGATAGGATTCTATCAGCCAATCGGAATTAAGGTAGGAAAAATCTGATTGGCTGATGCATCTTATTGGCTGATCGGAACAGCCAATATAATGCGAGCTCAATACAATTGGCTGATTGGATCAGCCAATCGAATTGAACTTCAATCTGATTGGCTGATTGCATCAGCCAATCATATTTTTCCTACCTTAATTTCGATTGGCTGATAGAATCCTATCAGCCAATCGGAATTGAAGGGACGCCATCTTAGATGACGTCCCTTAAAGGAACCTTCATTCGTCGGGAAGTCGTTGGTTGAAGAGGATGGCTCCGCATCCGCTCCGGATGGATGAAGATTGAAGACGCCGCCTGGATGAAGACTTCTACCAGATGAAGAACCTCCTCTGCGCACCTTGGATGAAGAATTTGTCTCTGCTGGTTGAAGACGACTCAAGGTAGGATAATCTTCAGGGGGTTAACGATAGTTTTTTTTAAGGGGGGTTTGGGTGGGTTAGAGTAGGGGTATGTGGGTGGTGGGTTGCAATGTTGGGGGGGGTATTGTATTTTTATTTTCAGGTAAAAGAGCTGATTACTTTGGGGCAATGCCCTGCAAAAAGCCCTTTTAAGGGCTGGTAAAAGAGCTGATTACTTTTGTAATTTAGAATAGGGTAGGGCATTTTTTTATGTTGGGGGGATTTTTTATTTTATAAGGGGGCTTAGATTAGGTGTAATTAGTTTAAACTTTTTGTAATATTTTTTATTTTTTGTAATTTAGTGTTTGTTTTTTTGTATTATAGATTAGTTTATTTAATTGTATTTTAGTTTAGCTAATTGTAGTTTATTTATTTAATTAATTTAATGATAGTGTAGTGTTAGGTGTATTTGGAACTTAGGTTAGCATTTATTTTACAGGTAATTTTGTACTTATTTTAACTATTGTACCTAGTTAAAATAAATACAAAGTTGCCTGTAAAATAAATATAAATCCTAAAATAGCTACAATGTAACTATTAGTTATATTGTAGCTATATTAGGGTTTATTTGATAGGTAAGTATTTAGTTTTAAATAGGAATAATTTATTTAATTATAGGAATATTATTTTGTTTAATTAAAATTATATTTAATTTAGGGGGTGTTAGTGTTAGAGTTAGGTTTAGGGGTTAATAATTTTATTATAGTAGCGGCGACGTTGCGGGCGGGAGATTAGGGGTTAATTATTGTAGGTAGGTGGCGGCGATGTTAGGGAGGGCAGATTAGGGGTTAATACAATTTATTATAGTGTTTGTGAGGCGGGAGTGCGCCAGTTTAGGGGTTAATACATTTATTATAGTGGCGGCGAGGTCCGGTCGGCATATTAGGGGTTAATAAGTGTAGGTAAGGTAGCGGCAACATTGGGGGGGGGCAGATTAGGGGGTAATAAATATAATATAGGTGTCGGCGATGTTAGGGGCAGCAGATTAGGGGTTCATAAGGATAATGTCGGTTGCGGCAGTGTCCGGAGCGGCAGATTAGGGGTTAATAGTATAATGCAGGTGTCAGCAATAGCGGGGGCAGCAGATTAGGAGTTAATAAGTGTAAGGTTAGGGGTGTTTAGACTCGGGGTTCATGTTAGGGTGTTAGGTGCAGACTTAGAGAGTGTTTCCCCATAGGAAACAATGGGGCTGCGCTAGGAGCTGAACGCTGCTTTTTTGCCCCATTGTTACCTGGTGGGGTTATCGTGCACAAGCATGTTTTTCCAGCTTACCGCTACCGTAAGCAACGCTGGTATTGAGGGTTGAAGTGGAGCTAAATTATGCTCAACGCTCCCTTTTCTGAGCCTAACGCAGCCACTCAGACAACTCTAAATACCAGCGTTGTCTTAAGGGTGCGCTGGGAAAAAAAGCAGCGTTAGCTATGCAAGTCTTTACCGACAAAACTCTAAATCTAGGCGTGGTTTTGAAATGCTACAAAGAATTTACAGTTCTTATTTTTGTTTGTTATTCATTGATATATTCATCAGTTCTACTCAGAAGCTGTAACAAATGTTTCACACATATGACTGGTTTAGACAACATTGGTTAGCTACAGGAAAAAGTGGTTTTGTTAATTAGCAAGTCAATTTTCACTTATAAATATGCATTAATTTGTGTAGCTGCTCATGGAAACCCTACGCTCACATCAAAGTGATATACATGTACCCAAAGGCCCTAATTTATAAGAGGACAACCCCTTCTTGCCTTGCCTATAGAGTTTGGGGGGGGGGAACTCAATTATTTGCAACCATGTTTATTAAAATTGTAGTATATATTTTTTTTAATTAGGGGGTCTTTAGATACTTATGCCATAAAAAAGGCATAGAGACCCCCAAGACCCCTTGTTTTAAAGCCAAACATCCGAACTATAAAATTAAGCCGCTATATTAGGTTTTAATAGCCAGGTGATCACTGTAGTAATAGTGATATACCTGTTATTAATAAATGTGCATTATTTGTGTAGAGGCTCATGGGAGCGCCTATTTGCACAGTCATTTAACTTTACCTAAAGGACATTGGGGCCCTTTTATCAAAGTGTCAACTGAAAATACACTGGAATTCTGCGTTGTAATTGCTGCGAGATTGATCCGACCTAATTATTTAAGCCTCAAGATCGGCAAATGTTGAAATTTGTGATGTAACATACGATCCCGCAATCTCAATCCGACGCAGATCGATGCTTACATCATTACAGATGTTCCGAATACACATTCGACTCTATTTGACACTTTTCCCCATTTATCAAACATTTAACAGGAACGCTCGCGGCTATTCTGACGCATCGTACCTGGTTTTCAATCAGCCATCCTTTAGGCTGCGGATGCAATAGAAATCAATGGGAGTCTGAAAGCACTGAAAGCTTATGTTCGATGCTGCAAGACAATGAAGTATACCCCATTGATTTCTATGGTAGAAAACAAGTTACATTTACACTTAACACCCTAACATAAACCCCCAAGTCTAAACACCCCTAATCTGCCGTCCCCGACATCGCCGCTGCAAAACAATGAAGTATACCCCATTGATTTCTATGGTAAAAAACAAGTTATGTTAACACCTAACACCCTAACATAAACCCTGAGTCTAAACACCCATAATCTGCCACCCCCAACATCGCCGCAAACTAAAAAATATGTATTAACCCCTTTTCCACCACTCCCCAACACCGCAGCCACTAAATAAACTTATTAACCCCTAAACATCTGGCCTCCCACATCATCACTACTAACTAAACCTATTAACCCCTAAACCATCAGCCCCCCACATCGCAAAAAACTAAATTAAGCTATTAACCCCTAAACCTAAAAACTCCTAACTTTAAATTAAAATTACTACATCCCAATCTTATTATAAATTAAAATTTAACTGTAGAATTAAAATAAACTAATTTTAAACTATTATTTAACCTATAAATAAAAAGAGAGAAGCGCTCAACCTGGGAACGAACAATAGCATAATACATAGTTATAGTTACATAGTTACATAGTAGATGAGGTTGAAAAAATCCATCAAGTTCAACCTATTCAAATCTAAAATATATATAAAAAAGCTCTAGTTAAGCTTAAATAATCCCACTAAAAGGTGACCCATTTAATACTATCAATCATATCCATGAATTTTGTTTATAGACAGAAATGTATCCAAATAATTTTTAAATGTATCTAGGGTATTGGCATTCACTACCTCCTTTGGTAATGAGTTCTACACTTTTATTGCTCTTACAGTGAAAAAACATTTCCGTTGCATGAGATTAAATCTCCTTTCGTCCAACCTTAAATTGTGACCTCTGGGCACAAACAATTTTCTTGGAATAAACAGAGCTTCTGCCATCTCTGTATATGGGCCTTGAATATATTTATATAAAGTAATCATGTCACCTCTTAAGCGCCTTTTTTCTAAAGAAAACAGACCCAGTTTGGCTAGCCTCTCCTCATAGGTTAAATTCTCCAATCCCCTTATTAGCTTTGTGGCCCTTCTCTGAACTTTTTCTAGTTCTGCAACATCTTTTTTTGCGATTGGTCCCCAGAACTGTACTTCATAATCAAGGTGAAGTCTTAGCAGGTCTTTATATAGTGAGAGAATTAAGCTTTCCTCCCTTAAGTCAATGCCTCTTAATACATGCTAGTATCTTATTAGCCTTTGAAGCTGCTGCCCTGCATTGTGCACCCATCTTTAGCTTGTTATCTATTACTACCCCCAAATCCCATTCCTCCTGTGTTTGGCTAAGTCTTGTCACATTTAAATAATATGTTGCCTGCTTGTTCTATGGCTAGTTACCACCCAAGAAGCAGCCTCTTTTTGCTCAACATGTGCCTTTCACAGAGAAGAACTTTCCTGAAGCATATCAGTCTGATCCTGACTTCACAGTATAGTCCAGCCCCAAAATACCAGGCAATCCCTCTCTGAATGAGAGAAACAGCAAAACCCCAGACGTATGTTTCGGCCTATTGTGAGCCTCGTCAGTGAGGTGCAGCCATATCCCTCTAGGCACACTGAGCAATGGGTCCACAACTGGATTCCCGCATCCCATTTAGGGAGACTTCTTTAAGTGTCATAATTTGCATAAATAAAAAGAGAGAAGTGCTCAACCTGGGAACGAACAATAGAATAATAGCTTTTTCTATGGCTAGTTACCACCCAAGAAGCAGACTCTTTTTGCTCAATATGTGCCTTTCACAGAGAAGAACTTTACTGAAGCATATCAGTCTGATCCTAACTTCACAGTACAGTCCAGCCCGAAATACCAGGCAATGCCTCTCTGAACGAGAGAAACAGCAAAACCCCAGACGTACGTTTCGTACCCTAACTATTATACTACAATTAAATTAAACTACCAATTAAATAAACTGAATTACATATTAAAAAAACCTAACCCTACTAAAATTATTTAAATATACAACCCTATTAAAAAGTACTAAATTACCCAACAAAAAACTAACGGCTAGATTACGAGTTTTGCGTTATGAGTTAAAAAGCTTCATAGCGCTGCTTTTTCACTACTGCTGCTATTACGAGTCTTGCAGGTATATCTGTACCGCACACTTTTTTGGCTGTAACGCAACGTAACTACCGCAGTTTTTAAAAAGTCCTTTTTCAATGGGACTTCCGTAGCGCCAGTATTACGAGTTTGCCTGTCCGGCCAAAAAGTGATCGGTACAGCCTATAACTACAAGATCCATACCGTAAACTGAAAGTTAGTAGTTATGGCTTTTATGTTACAACGCTGTAACATAAAACTCATAACTAAAGTACCTATTAACCCCCTGCATCGCAAACACTAAAATAAAATTATTAACTCCTAATCTGCTGCTCCAGACAACGCAGCCACTATAATAAACATATTAACCCCTAAACCGCCGCACTCCGCATCACAAACACTAGTTAAATATTATTAACCCCTAATCTGCGGTCCCTAACATCGCCGCAACCTACATTACTGTTATTAACCCCTAATCTGCTGCCCCCAAAATTGCTGCCACTATACTAAAGTTATTAACCCCTAAACCTAACCCTAAGTGTAACCCTAACACCCACTAACTTTAATCTAATTAAAATAAATCTAAATAAAAATTACTATCATTAACTAAATAATTCCTATTTAAAACTACATACTTACCTATAAAATAAACCCTAAGCTAGCTACAATATAACTAATAGTTACATTGTAGCTATCTTAGGTATTATTTTTATTTTACAGGTAAGTTTGTATTTATTTTAACTAGGTTGATTAGTTAGTAAATAGTTATTAACTATTTACTAACTACCTAGTTAAAGTAAATACAAATGTACCTGTAAAATAAAACCTAACCTGTTTTACACTAACACCTAACCTTACACTACAATTAAATAAATTACATTACTTAAATACAATTAACTAAATTACAACGCTCCCCCCACTAAATTACACAAAATAAAAAAGAAATGATCAAATATTTAAACTAATTACACCTAATCTAATAGCCCTAACAAAATAAAAAAGCCCCCCCCCCAAAATAAAAAAAAAACCCAGCCTAAACTAAACTGCCAATAGTCCTTAAAAGGGCCTTTTGCGGGGCATTGCCCCAAAGAAATCAGCTCTTTTACCTGTAAAAAAAAAATACAAACAACCCCCCAACAGTAAAACCCACCACCCACACAATCAAACCCCCAAATAAAATCCTATCTAAAAAACCTAAGCTCCCCAATGCCCTGAAAAAGGCATTTGGATGAGCATTGCCCTTAAAAGGGCATTTAGCTCTTTTTCAGCCCAAAACCTAAGCTAAGAATAAAACCCACACAATAAACCTTTAAAAAAAAACTAACACTAACCCCCGAAGATCCACTTACAGTTTTTGAAGATCGGACATCCATCCTCAACAAAGCCGGGAGAAGTCTTCATCCAAGCGGCAAGAAGTCCTCAATGAAGCCGGGAGAAGGCTTCATCCAAGTGGCAAGAAGTTGTCCTCCAGGCGGACAGAAGACTTCATCCAGATGGTATCTTCATCCTTCCGACGCGGAGTGGCTCCATCTTCAAGACATCAGGCGCGGAGCATCCTCTTCATACAGTCCCATCCATACACTGAAGGTTCCTTTAAATTAGGTCATCCAAGATGGCATCCCTTGAATTCCGATTGGCTGATAGAATTTATTTAAATTGTTTAATTGTAGTGTAATGTTAGGTGTTAGTGTAAGACAGGTTAGGTTTTATTTTACAGGTAAATGTGTATTTATTTTAGCTAGGTAGTTAGTAAATAGTTAATAACTATCTACTAACTAGTCTATCTAGTTAAAATAAATACAAACTTACCTGTGAAATAAAAATAAAACCTAAGATAGATACAATGTAACTATTAGTTATATTGTAGCTAGCTTAGGGTTTATTTTACAGGTAATTATTTATTTAGTTTTAAATAGGAATTATTTAGGTATTAATTGTAATTTTTATTTAGATTTATTTTAATTATGTTCAAGTTAGTGGGTGTTAGGGTTAGACTTAGGGTTAGGTTTAGGGGTTAATAACTTTATTAAGTTTAGACTTGGGGTTTATGTTAGGGTGTTAGTTGTAAACATACATTTTCTTTCCCCATAGGAATCAATGGGGCTGTGTTACGGAGCTTTACGCTCCTTTATTGCAGGTGTTAGGCTTTTTTTTAGCCGGCTCTCCCCATTGATGTCTATGGGGAAATCGTGCACAAGGAACGTAAAACCTGCTCAAAGTAACGCTTGTATTTGGGTGCAGTATGGAGCTCAATGTAGCTCAACGCAGCTATATTGCCTGCTAACGCCGGGTTTTTGCAAACCTGTAATAGCAGCGTTATAGGGAGGTAAGCGGTGGAAATAACTTCCAAGTTAGTACCGAGTTAGTACCAAGCCGCTCATAACGCAAAACTTGTAATCTAGCCGTAAGTTACAAAAAACAACGAAACACTAAATTACGAAAAATAATAAACGAAATTATCAAAAATATTTTTTTTTACACCTAATCTAATAGCCCTATCAAAATAACCCCCCCCCCCAATAAAAAAACCTAGCCTACAATAAACTACCAATGGCCCTTAAAAGAGCTCTTTTACCTGGCAAAAAAAATACAAACCCCCCAACAGTAAAACCCACCACCCAACCAACCCCCCCCAATAAAAACCCTAACTCTAAAAAAAAACCTAAGCTACCCATTGCCCTGAAAAGGGCATTTGAATGGGCATTCAGCTCTTTTACTGCCCAGACCCTAATCTAAAAATAAAACCCACCCAAAAAACCCTTAAAAAAACCTAACACTAGCCCCAGATGATCCACTTACAGTTGTTGAAGTCCTGCTTGAAGGATCTATCCAGCCGGCGAAGTCATCATCTAGGCGGCAAGAAGTCTTCATCCAGCCGACGAAGTCCTCATCCATGCGGCAAGAATTCTTCATCCAGGAGGCCTCTTCTATCTTTATCCAGCCGGCGTGGAGCGGGTCCATCCTGAAGACATCCGACACGGAGCTCCTCTTCTTGCGGTCGCCGCTGTAAACTGGAGTTTCAATGCAAGGGACGCGATTCAAGATGTCGTCCCTTGCATTCCTATTGGCTGATTTGAGTGTTAAATTCAAATCAGCCAATAGGAGGCGAGCTTCTGAAATCCTATTGGCTGTTAAAATCAGCCAATAGGATGAGAGCTACTGAAATTCTATTGCTGGGGAGCGGCGGAATAGGGGTTAATAATTTTTTTTAGGTTGCGGCGATGTCGGGGGCAGCAGATTAAGGGTTAATTGGTTTATTATAGTGGCGATGATGTGGGAGTACGTCGTTTTAAGGGTTAATAGGTAGTTTATGGGTGTTAGTGTACTTTGTAGCAGTTTAGTTGGTATAAATAAAGTTAGGAAAAACCCAAATAACAGCGTCATTGATGACTGTTAGTTAACAACAGTCCGATGCTCATCGCCCCATACTTGGTGCCCGGGTTTTTGATGGCTTTGTTTATAAATAAGGAGAGCGTATTGAGATCTGCGGCCGCGATGTTAGGGGAGCGTATTGACACCCTTGAATTCAATATAGTTGACGCTTTGATAAATATCCCCCATGATGTATATGGGGATAACCCCTTCTTCTTTGGACTATAGTATTTAGAAAAAAAACAAGCTATTGTTTACAACCTTGTTTATTACCATTTTAATGAAAATATAAATTTTTTTACATATTTTGATGGAGGGTTCTTAAATGTAATTATGTATACAAAATAATACTATAGTATAGTATAGTATGAATCTGCTTGATCTGCTTGAAAAAAACAATATACAGGGAGTGCAGAATTATTAGGCAAATGAGTATTTTGACCACGTCATCCTCTTTATGCATGTTGTCTTACTCCAAGCTGTATAGGCTCGAAGGCCTACTACCAATTAAGCATATTAGGTGATGTGCATCTCTGTAATAAGAAGGGGTGTGGTCTAATGACATCAACACCCTATATCAGGTGTGCATAATTATTAGGCAACTTCCTTTCCTTTGGCAAAATGGGTCAAAAGAAGGACTTGACAGGCTCAGAAAAGTAAAAAATAGTGAGATATCTTGCAGAGGGATGCAGCACTCTTAAAATTGCAAAGCGTCTGAAGCGTGATCATCGAACAATCAAGCGTTTCATTCAAAATAGTCAACAGGGTCGCAAGAAGCGTGTGGAAAAACCAAGGCGCAAAATAACTGCCCATGAACTGAGAAAAGTCAAGCGTGCAGCTGCCAAGATGCCACTTGCCACCAGTTTGGCCATATTTCAGAGCTGCAACATCACTGGAGTGCCCAAAAGCACAAGGTGTGCAATACTCAGAGACATGGCCAAGGTAAGAAAGGCTGAAAGACGACCACCACTGAACAAGACACACAAGCTGAAACGTCAAGACTGGGCCAAGAAATATCTCAAGACTGATTTTTCTAAGGTTTTATGGACTGATGAAATGAGAGTGAGTCTTGATGGGCCAGATGAATGGGCCCGTGGCTGGATTGGTAAAGGGCAGAGAGCTCCAGTCCGACTCAGACGCCAGCAAGGTGGAGGTGGAGTACTGGTTTGGGCTGGTATCATCAAAGATGAGCTTGTGGGGCCTTTTCGGGTTGAGGATGGAGTCAAGCTCAACTCCCAGTCCTACTGCCAGTTTCTGGAAGACACCTTCTTCAAGCAGTGGTACAGGAAGAAGTCTGCATCCTTCAAGAAAAACATGATTTTCATGCAGGACAATGCTCCATCACACGCGTCCAAGTACTCCACAGCGTGGCTGGCAAGAAAGGGTATAAAAGAAGAAAATCTAATCACATGGCCTCCTTGTTCACCTGATCTGAACCCCATTGAGAACCTCTGGTCCATTATCAAATGTGAGATTTACAAGGAGGGAAAACAGTACACCTCTCTGAACAGTGTCTGGGAGGCTGTAGTTGCTGCTGCACGCAATGTTGATGGTGAACAGATCAAAACACTGACAGAATCCATGGATGGCAGGCTTTTGAGTGTCCTTGCAAAGAAAGGTGGCTATATTGGTCACTGATTTGTTTTTGTTTTGTTTTTGAATGTCAGAAATGTATATTTGTAAATGTTGAGATGTTATATTGGTTTCACTGGTAAAAATAAATAATTGAAATGGGTATATATTTGTTTTTTGTTAAATTGCCTAATAATTATGCACAGTAATAGTCACCTGCACACACAGATATCCCCCTAAAATAGCTAAAACTAAAAACAAACTAAAAACTACTTCCAAAACTATTCAGCTTTGATATTAATGAGTTTTTTGGGTTCATTGAGAATATGGTTGTTGTTCAATAATAAAATTAATCCTCAAAAATACAACTTGCCTAATAATTCTGCACTCCCTGTACAGTATGTGTATGACCTACAGTAGGGATTCAAGCTAAATACTCCAAAGGGGAGGAAATATATCAGCAATTAAGAGGTTAAACTACTTGTATATGATATTATGGTGTTATGGTAACATGAGCACATTTGAAGTCTACGATTAATGTGTTTTGCACAGCTACCATGTACATCATCATTGACCTTTAAAGGATAAATATTTATGCAAGTAATTAATTCATTTATGAAAGGGATATGAAATTCAAAAAAAAATTTTTTTTATTCAGACAGAACTTTAAATTTTTTTTCCAATTTACTTATATTATCACATTTGCTTTGTCCCCCTGATATTCTGTGTTGAAGAGATACCTAGGTAGTCATCTGGAGCACTGCATGACAGGAACTAGTGCTGCCCTCTAGTGCCATTGCAAATGGATAGCAGATAGGGCTCCAGAAACAATCCAGTACTGCCCACAAATACTGATACTTAGAGTATCTTTTAAATACTGACCAGATGTTGAATATGACTTTTTTTTCTTCATTATGGATGGCTTAGAATCAAGGTATTTTTTCTTATATAAGTACAGATAAAGTTCATGGGAATAAAGAATGCTTGAAAGGGAAAAAGTAAAAACAAACCATATTAAAAGGCTATTAATTGATTTAAAACCAATAAATTATACACACATTTCAATTAGATTAATAGAATGTAAAGGACTCACCAGTGGGAGGGATAGGAAAACCAAAATTAAAGGGACACTGAACCCAAATTTTTTCTTTTGTGATTTAGACAGAGTATGCAATTTTAAGCAACTTTCTAATTTACTCCTATTATCAAATTTTCTTCATTCTCTTGCTATCTTTATTTGAAAAAAAAAAAAGGCATCTAAGTTTTTGTCTTGGTTCAGGACTCTGGACAGCAGTTTTTGATTGGTGGATGAATTTATCCACCAATCAGCAAGGACAACCTAGGTTGTTCACCAAAAATGGGCCGGCATCTAAACTTCCATTCTTGCATTTCAAATAAAGATATCAATAGAATAAAGAAAATTTGATAATAGGAGTAAATTAGAAAGTTGCTTAAAATTTCATGCTCTATCTGAATCACGAAAGAACATTTTTGGGTTCAGTGTCGCTTTAAACTTACATGATTCAGATAGAGCAAGAGATTTTAAGACACTTTTAAATTACATTTTTGAATTGTCTCTTGTCATTGACTCACAAGATGTATTCATTTAGCACCCTTTATCTCTGCCCTTAGGAATCTACTAATATGTTGTTTTGTTTGGTAATAAGAGGAATAAAATTGCTGTGGAGTTTATTATTGATCTAATAATGGCAGGCAATAAATGCAGGCGGAGATAAATATATGACTGATCTTTTAGTAGACTTCTAATATGGCTCATAAAAAGATTTATACAGATTAGTGCAGTGTTTCCCAACTCCAGTCCCCAGGGTCCTTATTAGGCCACATATCTATAACAAAATCGTGTTTGTAACGCGTCTGTCGCTGTCGTCAGTTGCACGCACAGCCTGCAGCGAGAGACAGTTTCAGGAGCTCCAGCTCTCAGCTGTAACATAACAGAGAAGCTTCAGGCATCTGCCGCATATGGAGCCGGAGCGCGATTGGAGCTCCGCCTTCATATGAGGGCAGATGCCTGATTGTGTGTGTCACCGTCTGTAATGATCTTCTGCTGGTGCCAGTGGGTGGTGGGTGGGCGGCTCAGCAGCTGAGGGGGGAGTGAAGGGGAGGGAGTGGGAGTGCCCTACTACAGAAAAAAAAGGACAGGGAGGAAGTGGGAGTACCCTAGTACAGAAAGAAAAAAGGGATGGGGCAGCTACACTAAAGAAAAGGGGTTTGGGGTGGGGGGGTTGGGACCACTGCACTACAGGAAAAAGATATATATTAAAAGAATAGAAAAAAGGGGGTTTATTGGTAGTGGCAGACAGCTGCTAGTACCTAAGATTGCGGCAATAGAGGGGGAGGGTTAGAGAGCTGTTTGAGGGGGGATCAGGGACAGAGGGATAGGAACAGAAGGATAGGGACAGAGGGATAAAGACAGAGGGATAGAGACAGAGGAACAGAAGGATAGGGACAGAGGGATAGAGACTGAGGGACAGGGACAGAAGGGTCAGGACAGAGGGATAGGGACAGAGGGATAGAGACAGAGGAACAGAAGCATAGGGACAGAGGGATAGGGACTGAGGGACAGGGACAGAAGGGTAGGGACAGAGGGATAGGGACAGGGACAGAGGTATAGGGACATGGATAGAGGGATATGGACAGAGGGACAGAAGAATAGGGGCAGAGGGATAGGGACAGAGGGATAGGGACAGGGACAGAGGGATAGGGACAGAGGGATAGGGACAGAGGGATAGAGACAGGGACAGAGGGATAGGGACATAGGGAAGGGATATGGATAGAGGGATAGGGACAGAGGTATAGGGATAAGGACAGAGGGATAGAGGAATAGAGATACAGGGAGTGGGACAGAGGGATAGGGATAGAGGGATAGGGACAAAGGGATAGAGGGATAGGGACAAAGGGATAGAGGGATAGGGACAGAGGAATAAGGACAGAAGAATAGGGACAGAGGGACAGGGACAGAGGGATAGGGATAGAGGGACAGGGAGAGAGGAATAGGGGCAGGGATAAAGGGATAGGGACAGAGGAATAGAGAAAGAGGGATAGGGACAGGGATAGATTGATAGGGATAGATGGACCTCACTTTAAAAAATCAACTGCCTTCTGGGCAGGCTTATCGCCTGGTTCATTACATCTTAAATAGAGCACAGGCGAAATAATCAGCTGATGCGTGAGAGTAGGTTAATAACCATGGTTACTGATCAGCTGATTATTTCACCTGTACTCTAGTTAAGATATAATGAATATCTGGCCTGTTAAGGGTCCTGAGGACTGGAGTTGGGAAACACTGGATTAGTGGTACTTTTGGGTCTAATTATCCAACGTTTTCAGATTGATCTGCAAAACAGGCTTGATGCTGAAAACCTAAAGACTAGCTAAAGACAGACAGTAATATACAGGAGGCATTATATGTAGTGAAGCTTTAGAGTCTTATTTTTAAGTAATGGCTTTCACTTACATTTTTTTAATTTCCATTAAAAGGATGGGGTAAGGTTACCATGCTTTTTACATTTAAAAGTTTTAAGTTATGATATGGCCTAGATTACAAGTGTAGCACATAAATATTAGCACAATTTTGCATTAATATCGTTCAAAAGATTCTAAACAGCGATTTTGCTTCTATTTTTTGTGCTCAGTCCAAAGTTATTTTTAATCGCTTGAGTGATAGTCTGGGGGTGCTAACATCTGCATGTCTGATAGAGCAGGCGTGCTAGATCCCTCATAATAGACTCTGTGGAGGCAGGCAGTAAAATTCATGTTGGATACCGCTTGAGCGCTAAGCCAATGGTGCGGTAAGCTGAGGGTGTGCAAGCAGTGAGTACTTCATGTGGTTTTCTGCTATACTATCGATAATAATTGCTTATTATAGATCCTAAAAGTGCTAAGTCTTACAGTGGTATTTTGGATTGAGCTTGTGTGCAACACTCAACTCACTACTTATAATATGAGTACAATGAGCACACTAATAGTATTAATTTAGCACCCTTTATCTCTGCCCTTAGGAATCTACTAATATGTTGTTTTGTTTGGTAATAAGAGGAATACAATTGCTGTGGAGTTTATTATTGATCTAATAAGGGCAGGCAATAAATGTAGGCAGAGATAAATATAAATATTTGACTGATCTTTTAGTAGACTTCTAATATGACTCATAAAAAGATTTATACAGGGGGCGGAGCCAAGCCACAAATGGAGATGGCTGCTTGCTGAATATGCTCCGTTGTCCCTGATGTTTTTACCCTAAAATAAGCACATTCAAATTTGCATTAACCCCTAGAAAATACAATAACTAGACTGCCGAGCTTATCACTGCTTCTGAGGGGAATTTTGATACTGCAGGGAGGAAGTTGTGGACAGTCAGGGACAAGCTAAAGAACCACGGCCCTGTGGGTAAGCCCTAACCACTTTGACGAACAGAGTCAGCGAACCGCCTAACAGCTACGCAGTATTACAGTCTGCAGGCTCTCATCTTGCCCCAGTGTGGCTTGAAGTGGACCGAGTAGGAGAAATAAAGTGCCGACTCTGGCAAAGTCCGGTGATCAATTACAGCAGGCCCAAACACGCAACAGCAACTTCCAACAAATGGGCCTCGGTACTCCGTTACAGGAATAGAAGCTGGTGGCCTTCATTACATCTGTAAGTACTTACCTCAGGATCAGACCCTTACATATTGCCTAGGATGGTCGCATGTGAGCACACATCATAGCTCAGTTACGCGCCCCGGCCATAACAGACTGTGCACACATAATGGAGAGGCGTCTGGTGCTGACATACCGCACTAGGTTCAGGCTTGCATAACCTTTGTTAAGGGCCTTCACAACTGAGTTTCTGGGCTGTCATCTTGCCCTAGCAATATCAATATCGCTGTGACATCGATTTAATTATTGGGAGGACTGAGTGACCCCAGACCTAGGTACAAACAATAGGCTGGGGCAGGATACTCTGGGCCATACTTCTGGCGTGGTGGGGTTGCTCCTAAAATCTCTTTGACGTGGGATAAGCACATTGCTTAAATAAAACACCAAAGTTGGAGTTTAGGCTGCTGTCTTTCATCTTATACCCGGCATAACTCTGAATACCAAATAGGACTCCAGGCTAAATTTGGGGCTGAAGGGTCAAATTTAGTTGTTTCACTGAACCTCTTGTGTCTTGGCGGCTGATTATTTATCCAGTTAGCGGATTGTAAACTGATACAGCCTGAAAACCTTCAGTTTTAAAGTAATCTTTTATCTCAAGTCTTTCATTTGAATCCTTTGTGCGACACAAGTTGTCCCTAAGCCTATAATACAGCGCAGAAAACATAATAAGCAGCATTAGCGGCTTAAAGTTTTGGGATGTCCAATAAAAGGAACGCCAGACCAGTAAAGGGCACTCACTCTTCCAGCATGGATAATTGTTTATTATCTGCAGACCCTGTGGTTCCTGGGTGTGAGGTCTGAACCAAACATATTAGCAGCCTCAGCGCAAGTACATTGCTCTGAGATCACAGACAAACATCAAAATTATGTGACTAAAGAGGACATCAGGCATCTTTCCTCTAATGAAGATATAAAGGAGGCGATGCAAGATTTTAAATCGATGTTTGGTGAGCTGAAAAAAGACATATCAGCTGTAGATCGGAGAGTGACCCAGGTGGAGGAAAAACATGAAGCCCTCAACTCGGATCTTCAACTTCAAGCTAGCTTTCTGAAAGCTCAAGAAAGCACGGTTCACACACTAATGGAACGTAATGAAGACTTGGAGAATCGAAGCAGATGGAACAATCTTAGACTGAGAGGTGTCCCAGAATCAATTGACCCCCTCAATATACAACCTTACATTCAGGACTGTGTCAAATACCTTAAAAACATGGATGTGAGCCCTGAAATCCAAATAGAGAGAGCGCATAGAGCCTTGCGACCCAGGCCCCCAAACAAAGCTCCTCCCAGAGACATAATAATAAAATTATTATCCTTTAAAGATAAGGAAGACATTTTGAAACTGGCCAGAGCTAAACAACCCTTGGAGTTCAGAGGTGCAGAGACACAGGTATATTCGGATTTGTGCCCGACCATGCTGCAAAAGAGAAGGGACCTGAGATTTATTATATCTGTACTCAAAGACAAAAAACTTCCTTACAGATGGGGGTTTCCAATGAGCCTCATTGTCACTAAGAATAACACAGCACATGTTTTCAGAACTTTAGAAGATCTGCCTTCCTTCAATCAAGCCCTGGGCCTCAACATAATGCCTCCTGTGAAAATAGCAGTGGCCCCGATGGGCCCCAATGAAGAGGATCCAGATGAAATTCAGCAACTCCCAGGTTGAGACTTGTGAGTCTCAAAGAGAATGGTTTGTTGGGACTTAGGGGAGTAAATACCTACCCACCAGAGGTTTGTCTTGTACATAATTATTGGACGATGAGGACACACTCAGATAAGTTTCAGTTCATATATATACCATGTTGTGTACACTATTTATATTGTTTGATGATTCACTGGTTTAGAGGGTATGTCACCAAAGAGAGGATAGTGGGGTTGGCGTTGGGGTAAATGAGAGGTGACTTACTAACAGTTACTTATTGCATTCAGAGTGCCACTGCTCTCAGTCACATTTGATCACATAGGTCCTAGATGTAAATAGGATGATCCTAAAGGAGTAAAGGTCATAGGTATTTCTGACATAACATTTGTGCTGGGGACACACTGTTAGGCTATATCCTCACCTCTAAAATACACAAAGTGATAGCTACTTCTAGGACAAGGCCCCATTGTCCTTTTATCATACTACAAAAGGAGACGTATCCGGTTACTAATTTTTATTGTATTAACTGTTATCTGATTACAATCCTACACATATAGGGGGAAAAAAGAAAAGATGTGAAATATATATTTCAAGAATGTACTTATACAATGAATGATAGTTAAAAGTTCATATGTTAGGTAAAAACACAGGGAACACTACCCTTGAATTGTAATTTTGTTATTTGATTGTTAGTGTTGTTTAATTACTGTGCACTTGTGCTTACTAAGACAAAAGTTTGACTTAGTTCATAGTGTTTGAAGTGCAGGTTTGGTTATAATTATTTCTCTTGCCTTGTTATTCAAGGCGCTCTTTTCTCTCTAACTAATTTGCTTTTCTTTCTTATCTCCACTTCACTCTTCTCTTTCTTTTCTCTCCCTCCTTATTCTCCCTTCCCCCCATTTTTTTTTTCTCCCTTCCAGGTGGCTTGTCCACACTCCAGGTTCAAATCCCAACCCATAGAATTAATTTCCATAAATGTTAAAGGCCTCAATAGCCCCAGTAAATGCTCAATTGTCCTGAGAGATCTACATTGATTGGGTGGGGATATAATATACCTGCAGGAAATGCATTTTTCTGCTGCACATGAACCCCAGTGGTTTAGTCATCATTTCCCTATGGTTTACTTCGCATCAGGACCAGGGAAAAAAATGGGGTTGGTATCATCATCAGTGCAAAAACACCATTTCAACTACTTCAGGCGCACAGAGACCCGGAAGGCAGATACTTAGTTCTCATTGGCTCCCTGTATGGTAGACCCATTACCTTGGCAAATGTATATTGCCCCAATCAATCTCAACATCTCTTTTTCTAGAATATCTCGCACAAAATCCTAGAATTGCAATCAGGTATTTTATTTTTGGGAGGGGACCTCAACGCATCACTAGATCCAATATTGGACACTTCAAATGGTATCTCCAGCTTTCCCCACAAGAACCTCAAGTGCATTGCCTCCTCTTTGAGGGATTTAGCGCTACACAATATTTGGCGTATACAACACCCTACCACTAAGAACTTTACATTATATTCTCACCCTCACCGAAAATATTCTAGGTTAGATTACCTATTCACAGACGCAACTGGACAGCTAGTTGTTCTGTCCTCTGGCCCAATGTACCTGTCACACCCTACATATGGAAACTAGATGACACATTATTGGAAGATCAGGTTTTTAGGTTAGACATTGGGAAAGCACTGGTGGAGTTTTTTGAAATCCATGCAGGTACCGATTCTCAAAACACAACAATTTGGGAGGCCCATAAGTGTACAATTAGGGGTCTTTTACTCAAATGAAATGCTAGGATTGTTAGGCAACAGAGAGAATAGTATCAGGCTTTATTGTCCCGGGTCACGAAACGCTGAACAAAAACATAAGGAGCGACCATCTGACGAAACTCTTCGTATAGTCTTAGTCAATGCAAGAACGGATCTATTGAAATTTCTACAGGAGGAATACCAAAAAAAAGCCTTAATTTTAAAACAGCAATTTTCTGAACAGGGTGATAAGGCAGGGAGGATGCTAGCTAGGGGTATAGCGTGCAAGAAAAGGAAGTACTATGTTCACCAAATGATAAATCATGAGGGAAAGGTTAAGGAAGATGGGAAGTCAGTTGCTGAAATATTCCGTTCATATTATGAGTCCCTATATAATATTAAGGCTGTCAGTAGGGATGCTGAGGGGGTCCCCTCTCAATCGCAGGAGGCGCAGGAGATTCAGAGATATCTTTCAAAGGTGGATTTGCAGAGACTTTCGGCACAGGACACTGAAGCGCTAGAATCCCCATTTACACTGGAAGAAATTAAACAAGCCATTAAAAATTTTTTATAAATTGTTTGTAGATATATTAGCCCCAGAAATGTTGAATATATTCAACTCGCTATCAGACGATCCTTTTTTTCTGCAATCTATGCTTTAGGCTCACATCACTGTGATCCCAAAGCCGGGTAAGCCTCAAGATAGGCCAGAAAATTAATGCCCTATATCATTACTAAACTCGGATGTTAAAATTCTTGTGAAAGTCATTGCCAACCGCCTTAACAGATTTCTCCCACAGTTGGTCTCGACGGATCAAGTGGGATTTGTCCCGGGACGAGAGGCAAGAGACAATACTCTAAAAGTCCTACAATTAATAAATTTTGCCCACAACAATACGATTCCACTAGCGTTGGTCTCAACTGATGCCGAAAAGGCATTCGACCGGATTAATTGGTCATTTATGCAACACACTCTGTGCAAATTCGGTTTTGGGCCCAAATTTATAAATAGAGCGATGTCATTGTACTCATCATCAAATGCAAGGGTGGGAGTTAATGGCACACTATCTAGCACTTTTCTGATTAAGAATGGGACCAGACAGGGCTGCCCTCTATCACCACTCTTATTTGCCCTTGTTGTCAAAGCTCTAGCGAGCAGGGTTCGAGCAAATCCGCAAATAAATGGGATCTTTGTTGGTGGCACTGAACACAAACTTGCTATGTATGCAGACGATGTCTTGCTGACAATTACTGACCCACGTCAGTCGTTGAGTGCGGCTATTGACGAATTTACAATGTTCGGCAGAGTATAGAATGCCCTGCAAAAGGCCATTTTAAGGGCTGGTAAGGTAAAAGAGCTTTTCTATTTTAATTTTAGAATAGGGTAGGGCATTTTATTTATTTTGGGGGGCTTTGTTATTTTATTAGGAGGCTTAGAGTAGGTGTAATTAGCTTAAAATTGTTGTAATATTTTTATTATGTTTGTAATTCATTTTTTTATTTTTTGTAACTTAGCTTTTTTTTTTTTTTTACTTTAGTTAGTTTATTTAATTGTATTTATATGTAGGTATTTTATGTAATTAATTTATTGATAGTGTAGTGTTAGGTTTAATTATAACTTAGGTTAGGATTTATTTTAAAGGTAATTTTGTAATTATTTTATCTAGGTAGCTATTAAATAGTTATTAACTATTTAATAGCTATTGTACCTGGTTAAAATAATTACAAAGTTGCCTGTAAAATAACTATTAATCCTAAAATAGCTGCAAAATAATTATAATTTATATTGTAGCTATATTAGGGTTTATTTTACAGGTAAGTATTTAGCTTTAAATAGGAATAATTTATTTAATAAGAGTTAAATTATTTTGTTAGATTTAAATTATATTTAACTTAGGGGGGTGTTAGTGTTAGGGTTAGACTTAGCTTTAGGGGTTAATACATTTATTAGAGTAGCGGTGAGGTCCGGTCGGCAGATTAGGGGTTAATTATTGTAGGTAGCTGGCGGCGACATTGTGGGGGGCAGATTAGGGGTTAATAAATATAATATAGGGGTCGGCGGTGTTAGGGGCAGCAGATTAGGGGGTACATAGGGATAATGTAGTTTGCGGCGGTATACGGAGTGGCAGATTTGGGGTTAATAATAATATGCAGGGGTTAGCGATAGCGGGGTCGACAGATTAGGGGTTAATAAGTGTAAGGTTAGGGGTGTTTAGACTCAGGGTACATGTTAGGGTGTTAGGTGCAGACATAGGAAGTGTTTCCCCGTAGGAAACAATGGGGCTGCGTTAGGAGCTGAACTCTGCTTTTTTGCAGGTGTTAGGTTTTTTTTTCAGCTCAAACTGCCCCATTGTTTTCTATGGGCGAATCGTGCACGAGCACGTTTTTGAAGCTGGCCATTTTTAAAGCTGGCCGCGTCAGTAAGCACCGCTGGTATTGAAAGTTGCAGTGGCGCAGCCCTTCTATGAACTCTAAATACCAGCGGTATTTAAAAGGTGCGGGAGAAAAAAAGCCAGCGTAAGCTACGCGGGTCGTTACCGACAAAACTCTAAATCTAGCCAAAAATAAATTGAAGCATATTGCAAATAATTGGATCACTTACATGCTCACATCAAAGGCTTTAAAAAGACCAAAAAAATGACACGCCCCACAATGTTCTGGCTATGATAGATACTTTACATTGCCAACCTGTGCCAAAAGGTGAGCAAACAATAATGAAAAACAAAGCTGTTTCTTAAGAATTGGACAGCAGACAAGGAAATGCAATTTCCAGGGGAATTGCCCAGAACAGCAAATGCTGCCTGCAATACAATACCTAGTTATGTTTGTACTACAGATTTTGGCGCTTATCCTATTCTGTAGAACTTAATTATTTCTATTAATGTTTCCGGGAGTGAATTGAAGGGTCATTGATTTTTTTATTTATCTATTCGATTTATTCAAGTCATTACATTTTTGTTAACCTGATAATTGCCAGATAGGTTAGCAATACTATGCTATGTTACTAAATTATAGCATAGTTGCTTAATGTGTTTTGTTTTTAGATATTTGTTTATTATTATTTAATTATCCCATCCATCATTATAAACTAAGTGGTCGATCACAATCTTGCCAATGTTTGTAGCCGATAACAATTTTTGAACTTTGTCCGATATGATCAGCATTGTTTTGGAGTGATCACAATCCCGTATTGCTTCTGCTGTTAAAACTCCTGATACACAAAAAAGTTTTTACTGATAAGGATATGAAAATGCTAAGTTTACAATATCAGAATTGAAAAATTAAATGCAAATGAATAATAAAGACAAATATAATAGCCATTTTGTTGGTTTACATACAAAAATGTGCTGGATGTGCCAAACGATAGTGAGACTAAATCAATAAATAAAACAACATATAAATACCATAAGACAGACCCAAAAATATGATCTGATAAGATATAAAATCCACTTAAATAACCAAGTGATGAACAGAAGGTGTGATTGGTCCCTTCCTCTTCGAACAAACTCCTGTGAAAATATGAGCCCCAAACTTAAAAACAACAAGAAGGAAAGAGGGCGTCCAAATGGTGTCCAAATGGTGTAATAACTTCAACCAAGGATAACGATGCAACAAGGCAAGAAACGTACTCACAGATTTCCAAGCACTTCAACCATTCAGGGGGAGCAGGTTCGACTGCTAGCAGTTGGCCAGCAGACTTATGTCTCTCCGGCTGAGTGTCCAAAATGATTCTCAAACGAGCATAGGCGAGTGTGCGGCTTTAAAGAGTTGTAGGTAGCCCAAATCAAACCTTACACATTCAGTGCGTGATAGCAACCATCCCAGAGGATATATAAAAAATGTGGTGCACCCAATGGTGCTAGTGAAGCAGGCTGCTACTTCTCAGGTGTCCAGCTAACTGTATATCAGCAAACAGCTCCAGGAGTCAGGATGCTTCCAGACAGTTCCCAAAGTGTTCCTATATAGGGATAAAAGGGAACCTCCATAGCCTAGTACAGCTTGATACAAATAAAATGTGAAATTCAAGGTCACATTTACAGCATGCAAATCACCTCCAGGTGCAATATGGGCAGGCTGGAGCTTCTCAGCTGCCCAGCAGACTGATCTCCGATACTGAACAGGTCATACATCCAATCTACAAACGAATGTAAAAACAGGGTCCAAAAGAAGCAGCAAGTGTGTATTTAAAAACAATCTTTTATTAAAAAGCAACACGTTTCTCAGCCTACACAGTCAGAGGAAACAGTCGATTGGGTTAATTGACACCCCCTGCTAGCTGCCAGTCTGAGGAAACAGTCGATCGGGTTAATTGAGACCCCCTGCTAGCTGCCAATTGGTTGCGAATCTGCAGGGGGTGGCATTGCACCAGCAGTTCACAAGAACTGCTGGTGCAATGATAAATGCTGACAGCGTATGCTGCCAGCATTTATCGATGTGCGGCAGACATGAAACACTACATCGTATCATATCCCCTCGCACTATGATAAATCTACCCCTAAGGGGTCTTAAGACCGCTGCTTCTTAACTTATGTTTTTTTTGTAATTTAATTTTTGAAATTTAATTGTATAAATTCTATATTGCACATTGCACTTTTGGAATTACGTCAGTCACTAATAGCGCCTTTCATAAATTCCATTATTTGTTTTCTTTTGTTAACTAAGTGGAGAGATCTTAGTCTAGTTTGAAAGGCCAAGAGGGTGAGGTTTTCTTATTGATCAGTGTATTTTTATCTCTCATTGTTTGTCGACATAGTCTCTTAAGTCACCAATAATGGATATTTTTAACCTCAGAGAGGATATACTAGGAAGCATGGGCATTCAACCTAGTTCAATTCAAGATAATTTCCCTAGTAATAATGGGGAGTTAATGGATAAATTAGAATCTCTAGTAAAGGAGATCAAACTTAAAGCAGAATTGACATTTACACAGAAATATATTGATAAGGACATGGTACCTAGGGGCCTAAGATTGAAAAAGAATTGCACATTTACCTTAGAAGAAGACTTAAACAAGGAATGGTACGAAACATTAGAAAAAGCATCACTAGGTCTTCTTAAAATATTGATTAAATCCAGAAATAGAGCCCTAGAGAATATAGGGAAGAATATTAATGATTATAAAGAAAAGTTGATGAACCATATGGAAGATCAAAGAATTAAAGAAAGGCAGAAAGAAATAATAACTAATATTACGAATGTAAGAAATAATATTTTAGAAACCAAATGGAAGAAATGTAAAAGGGATCAACAGTACTATTCTGAACCAATTATAGAAATTAACACACACAGTAACTGAAAATACTAGGGAAGTTAGCTCCAGGAGTCAGGATGCTTCCAGACAGTTCCCAAAGTGTTCCTATATAGGGATAAAAGGGAACCTCCATAGCCTAGTACAGCTTGATACAAATAAAATGTGAAATTCAAGGTCACATTTACAGCATGCAAATCACCTCCAGGTGCAATATGGGCAGGCTGGAGCTTCTCAGCTGCCCAGCAGACTGATCTCCGATACTGAACAGGTCACACATCCAATCCACAAACGAATGTAAAAACAGGGTCCAAAAGAAGCAGCAAGTGTGTATTTAAAAACAATCTTTTATTAAAAAGCAACACGTTTCTCAGCCTACACAGTCAGAGGAAACAGTCGATCGGGTTAATTGACACCCCCTCCTAGCTGCCAATTGGCCGCGAATCTGCAGGGGGTGGCATTGCACCAGCAGTTCACAAGAACTGCTGGTGCAATGATAAATGCTGACAGCGTATGCTGACAGCATTTATCGATGTGCGGCAGACATGAAACACTACATCGTATCATGTCCCCTTGCACTATGATAAATCTACCCCTAAGGGGTCTTAAGACCGCTGCTTCTTAACTTATGTTTCCGGGGAGCCTCAAGGCTCGCACGGAAACTGTTGCATTTGCAGCATGTTAAATCGGCCCCAAAAAAGAAAGCTTATGAGAGCCTATAAAATGACAATAAATGAAAACATTAAAAATACTTCTGAAAATTGCTTCTTTTACAATCTTGCATTGCAATCTGGGTTCTGTTTTTCAAAATGTTGTACCACATATCTAAAACACCTACAAACACCGTGCCTGCACATAATATCTAGTTTGCATCTATGAGATTGCCAAATCAAATGGTTTTTTCAAAAACTATTGAAACAACAGATCAGAAATACAACTATTTACTTTTCTTTCCAACCCAATATTCAGAATTCAGTATTCGTTTCAGTTCAAACTGGGATTCGCCATGCTAAGCCTCCTATTACCATACCCCGGTGCTATATGAAGAAGGGTCAGGATTATTGCAGCTCTCCAGCATGCTAGAGATAATTATATTTATCCCCTAAGGTAATTTAAAGAAAACTAATGAATACTGATGAATATCCATGTTTCATTAACGAATTTGCATTTGTAACAAAACAAATTCAGTGAGTTATGCCCATGCTCAAAACCAATGTTCCATTCAAAAATGTCTTGGGGTACTTGGTAATAATTCAAAACGCACAAATTGAGCTATGTATGTCATTTATCAACTGCCGGACGGACAGTGTTTGTTCATGCAAACCTGTCCGCCCGGGATAGCAGAATGCACGCAGTGTAATGCAGCAATACGTTACCCGTATTTAACATTGCACATTACTAATATATATATATATATGTATAATAAATTTAGTATATAACTATCCCAATAAAATATTAGTGTATTATACTAGTATAATAGATACATTGATTCATTCTCTGTTTTTGTATATATCATCCGTTACCATGCATTTCCTTTACTCAATGCCTTTGAGAAAATCAGTATACCAATGATCATAGTGGACTACCTTTAGGACCCAATTTCTACATACGGGTCATACATACGGGCACTGAGAATCATTTAAAAGGTATAACCTTACTCCATGGAAATCATCTTGATAAAGGCACATTTAGTGCTGAAACGCGTAGAAAAAGTAATCTGTGGAGTTATCCGATTATCACCTGCTGACCAGCTTCTATCGATAGAATCCAGGAGGACGAAGGACAGTAAGGATCTTGCGGTCTGCTCCGCCAACATACAAGCCAAGCGGCAAACAGAAGGACCTTAGCTGCAACAGACAGTGAAGCAGCTGTGAGTACTTCCGCCGCGTACAGCATAACGTTGGCCAGGGAGCATAGCCAGGTAAGTCTGTCTATCAGCTGAAGTTTTCATCTAACATTGAAGTTTTCATCTAACACTGAACATTTAGGAACTCATAAGGAAGTCACCACTATAACTGGATCACAACACTAGCAAAGAAGCTACTATTAACGTAGCTGTACATTGCACACTTAACAGGATATTCACCTACTTATTTTCACGGGTCTAAGAATTGCACTTTATGAACTTTTTCATACCTTGATATTTGACTACACCTATTCCGGAGATTATCTTTATTTATATCAACATTGATGATTAAAAATATGCATGGTTACATCTCAAATATCGATATGAACCAGGATTAAATATATACACTGACATTTTGAAACTTATTGCTTCATTTTAGAATCACATTTTTTTTTTTGTAATTTAATTTTTGAAATTTAATTGTATAAATTCTATATTGCACATTGCACTTTTGAAATTACGTCAGTCACTAATAGATACAACGTTTAGATTCAGCATTTAGATCAGCATTGTCTTTTTATCTAAGAATGGTTAATGTTTTTATATAAGCGTAATATACTTGTGGCCACAACTTGCTATTCATTTTTTATTTTTTATTGTACCATACATTAATTAAATATTCATTTTAATGTTTTAACTTGCAGATTGTGTTTTATTATACATATAAAGTATTTAACATAACCCATAGAAGTTTATATTTGTGATACATGGTAATTAATACCTTTTTATAAATTTTAATATCATAAGAAGCAATTGCCCTCAGCTGTAATAGCGCCTTTCATAAATTCCATTATTTGTTTTCTTTTGTTAACTAAGTGGAGAGATCTTAGTCTAGTTTGAAAGGCCAAGAGGGTGAGGTTTTCTTATTGATCAGTGTATTTTTATCTCTCATTGTTTGTCGACATAGTCTCTTAAGTCACCAATAATGGATATTTTTTTTTTTTTTTTTTTTTTTTTTTTTTAGTTTTAAATGCTTTATTGAAACATTCACAATACAGTCATAATTAAGAACATCAGTTATCAATGTTATAGGAACAGTAGTCATATCCAGCGAATTTTGCATTATGGTAAGGTGCACGGAGCAGAGTTCACAAAATGTAATGAGAGAACTGAGCTCTCAAAGTTCTCAGCAAGGTATAAAGTCCTTCAACATAACAGGGAACTGGCATCCATGTTCAGCATTGACATGTAATTATGACAGTATGATAACCATTGAACAACAAATAATTAACAGACATTTCAGGTTTAACTCACAGATAGTACATATATATCAGCAAGATAGAGCGCTCTGCGAGTTAGTCTATATTTAGGTCTCAACAATAGATGATATCTCCAGATAGAAATAGGAGGAGGACAGAAAGAAGAGAAGTAGAGTATATTAGAAGAGGAGAGAGGGGAAGAAGAAAAAAAAAAAAAAAAAAGGGAGGGGGGAGGGGAAAGAAGTGGGTGGTAGGTGGAGGGAAAGGGGAAAAAAGGGATAGGAAGGCATCATTTTAAGGGCAGGTAAATGCAGGTAGGTGGTGGGAAGCGGATCAAAATCCTAAGGACCAGGAGGGTCAAGCCGTAGGGATACAGAGTCCCCAGGTTTATTGGCTTGGACAATGGCTGCGAAGGCTACTGAGCCTAGAGAGCACTAATCAGGGCTGTATTCCCAAATCAGAGTGTGTTGGTCTTCAGTATTATGAACATGCGACACATAGGCTTCCATTGATTTGAGGTATTTCAAGGTTTCTACAATTTGGTCCCAGCTTGGGGAGGTCAACTGTAGCCACATCCTGGCGATAGATAATTTGAGTGCATGGAATAAATAGACACAGAACATTTTCTGTGGGACAGGCAGTTTAGGAGGCAGGATATGGAACAAAGCCACACTTGGTGTAAATGGTATTAGGATACCTTTCGTATGGCAGTACTGAATCGCCTTTTGCCATAATGGTGTAATAACCGGGCAGGACCACCAGATGTGAGCTGGGGTGCCAAAGGCATCACAGCCTCTCCAGCATTTTGAGGAATTTGTGTGAGATCTTAAATAAGCGAACCGGTGTCAGATGCCATTGCAAGAGTACTTTGAGAAACAATTCATACAAAGTGACACAGTGCACCGTTTTTCTGGTTAGTTGAGTCGCTATATGCCATACCTGTGGATCATGGATTATGCTTAGGGAAGATTCCCAACTCTTTATTGGTGGGGATTTTAGAAAAATTGGAGGGCGCAGTATGTCCTGATAAGATGACGAGAGTAACTTCTTAAACGAAAGTTTGAGGTCCCATTTCGTCTCCCATTTCGTTTTAGGACGTGGCGGGTCTTTGATGAAACCCCAAGATTTAAGGAAACTTCGTAGTCTCCAAAACTCAAAATGGAGAGGGAGCGGTGGATTGTATTTTCGAAGAAAGGCCTGGTAGGAGAGTAGTTGGGTCCCTTCACAAAGGTCTGAAACCCTCGTGATACCCAGCTCCTCCCAAAGGAGTGGATGGGTGTCTGGTAGTGCAAGAAGGAGGCCCCTTATCGTATGAGATGGGGACGGATGGGGTGCAATCGTGGGGAGATTATGGATCTTATCCCAAAATTTTAAATTGGTGTTTACGATAGGGTTCACTAAAGCCATTCTTGGCCTAGCGTGTGCAGGAAGCCAAATCAGGTCTGTAAGAAAAACCCCCGATGGGAGGGAAGCTTGCTCCAGTTCTGCCCATCGGCTACCAGCCGGCGAGCCCCACTGTGTCACATGTGAAAGACGAGCAGCTTCGTGATAATAGAGGATATTGGGGGCAGCTGCCCCTCCTGCAGGTATGGGCTGTTGTAAGGTGCTAGTGGCAATTCTAGGAACTTTATGTCGCCAAATAAATTTATTACATTGCTGTTGAAATTTTCGGATGAGAGACTTAGATATCGGAATAGGTAGGGACCTAAAAAGGTATGTCAGCTTGGGCAAGAGGCTCATCTTAAATGCGGCTATGCGCCCCATCCATGACAAGGAGGGAACATTCCATGCTTCCGTGGCTTTTGCTATTTCGGCCAGCAGAGGGGAGAAGTTTAGCGAAAGAATAGTGGGGATACTATGCGACAGAAAAACACCGAGGTGTCTAACATGCTAGGTAGACCAACGAAATGTATATTTCCTTTTTAATTCAGTCAATGTTTCCTCTGGGACATGTATAGCATAAGCCTCCGTTTTGGAGACATTAAGCTTATAATAGCTAATTGAAGCAAACCTCTCCAATAGCTCAAAGAGGTGCGGTAGAGAGCCAATAGGATCTGAGAGTAGAATTGTCAGATCGTCAGCGAATAAGGCTGTAGTTTGGATGGTATGAAATATGTCCACTCCCCTAATATGGGGGTTCAGCCGAATGGCCGCGGCTAACGGTTCCATCACGAGAGCAAAAATGAGCGGTGACAGTGGACAACCTTGTCTCGTTCCATTTGTGATCTCGAAGGGATCAGAACGAAACCCGAGACCTTGAACCGTGGCCGAAGGGCTGGAATACAGAGCCGCTATAGATGTTATAAAAGAGGTCGGCAAGCCAAACCTCCTCAGGACTGCAAACATATATTCCCAGTTCACCCTGTCGAAGGCCTTTTCTGCGTCCAACGACAGGGTGACACATGGTAAGCTTAGTTCATGAGCAGCAAAATATACGTTCAATAACCTCCTGGTGTTATCAGGCCCTTCACGACCCCTGACAAAACCCACCTGATCACAGTGGATCAAGGCTGGTAACAAGGAGTTGAGGCGTGTAGCTAAGATTTTTGCATACAACTTGATATCCAAGTTCAACAACGAAATTGGTCGATAGCTGGAACATTCCGTAGGGTCCTTCCCTTGCTTAGGTAGTGTAATAATCGTGGCCTGCAAAAACTCGGCTGGGAATGTACCACATGAACTTGCCTTAGAGAAAAACCGCAACAAAGGTGGGATAAGTTGCATTTGGAATTTCTTATAAAAGAGATCTGAGAAACCGTCCGGCCCTGGCGATTTAAGGGCTTTGAGAGAAAGGATGGCGGTTTTAATCTCAGCCTCAGAAATGGGGGATAGTAGTGCTTCTGCCTGGGGATCACTCGTCACCGGAAGGTCTAACTTAGACAAGAAGTCATCAATACTGCCTAAAGTAGGAGGCGGGGTCTCCTTATCTTTTGATAAATTATAAAGGGACATATAGTAATTCGCAAAAGCCATCCCTATCTCGCTCGGATGAGTTACATATTTGCCCCCCGTTTTCAGGGAGTGTATACGAGCCGCTGCTGTGCGTTGACGCAACCGATTGGCTAAGAGCCTATCCGCTTTGTTGCCTTTAAAATAGAAAATCTCTTTAAGTCTCAGAAGTCTAGTCGCCGACCTCTCCGTTTCCAATTGGACTAATTTCGCCCTAACAGCTGCCAGCTGTTCATACAGACGTGGTGTTGGATCATTTTTATGTGCAATAGTGAGGTTACGGAGAGATAACGTTAGTTGAGCCAAGGATTTACCTCTATTTTTTTTTTGTGCCGCTGCTATTTTTATAAAAGACCCTCTCACATACGCCTTTAATGATGCCCATAAAGTGAAATCATCTACCTCTCCATTATCATTAATTTGGATAAACTCAGTAATCTCTTTAGATATATCAACTACTGAATTAGGGTCCGAAAAAACAGAAGGTGAAAGACGCCATGTTGGTATACGCTGTAATTCCAAAGGAGATTTAAGGATGATATGTACAGGGTCATGATCAGACCAGGGGCATTGAGAGATCCATGATCTAGAAATGCAATCTAAAAGACCTGGTTCACAGAAAAAAAAATCTATCCGCGAATAAGAGTGATGGACCGACGAAAAATATGTATAATCTCGTGAGGTCGAATTAAGGGCCCGCCACACATCAAACAAATTGAATTGACACATGAGATTTTTAAATTTGTATGATAAGTCCACCACAGCCTTATCACTCTTGCGGGTTTTATCCATTTTTTTTGTCCAGAAGGGGGTCCCAAACAGAATTGAAGTCCCCTGCAAGAAGGAGGGAACCTTGTCGTAAGCTTTCTAATTTATGCAAAAACTTACGTAAAGCCGAAATTTGCAGTTTATTAGGCCCATAATAAGAAGCTAGCGTATAGATCACTCCATCCAATTTACAGAGGAGAATTAGATATCTACCTTGCTGGTCCGTTTCTAGATGAATAGGTTCGTATGCTATATCCTTATGAATAAGGATAGCAACCCCTCTTGATTTTTGTGAGAAGCTAGAGGTCTCCACCACGGGGAATAACTTAGATCGTAAAGGAACTGTCATATCTTTGAGCCAATGGGTCTCTTGAAGAAAGACCAAGTGAGCTCTGCTCTTACACAGAGATCGCAACAACATACTTCTTTTGGTCGGGGAGTTCAGTCCCCTAGCATTTTGGGTGACACAAGTGTATGGCATGATGCCAGGTGTCGTGTAACTTTATTGGTAAATGAAAAGGAGGGTAGGGGGGAGGGAAAGAGCGGGAAAGGGGATGAAGAACAGAGAAAAAAAAAAAAAAAAAAAAGGGGGGAAGCAAAAGGTAGAAGAAGAAGAAAAAGAACACAGATATCACAGTAGAGACCTTATATGGGAGTCATAACCTACTAACACAAAACAAAGTTGTGCGGTATATAAAATAGGTAACCGCCTCGGTAGCCTCTGAAAACAAAAGTCAGAGTACCTTAAAGGGGGGGGGAGAGAATCTTATGCCACCATGACTTGGTAGACAATCAAAGGTGGACGAAAGAGAGTGCCGTACAGGAGGTGCCAAAAGGAAAAGAGGAGCTAAAAAGGAAGGAGGAGGGGGGGGGAACCACATTGGAGTATACATTTATAGGAATGGGGAGAGGAAAAGAGAAAAGAAAAAAAAAAAAGGGGGGGGGGAAGAGAAATGGGAAGGATGGGGGGAAAAGGATAAAACATTCCAAGTAACTAGCAAACATGAAGAAGGAGGTAGCGTAGAGCACTTCAATGAAAGGTATAAAATGACAAATACAATATTCATGTATATAACCACAGATAAGACTATAATGACATATAATCAAACATATTTAGGGTTAACTCGTCCAGAGCATAGTGAAACCTTATTCAAACTTTATAAAACTTTAAATGAGTGTCTCTGTATTTAAGCAAAACAGTTGTTAATAACAATCAAAGAGTAATTACGTTGGCATTGTAGCAGAATAAGGATATGTAGTGGAACACACCCACAGGGCAAGCCTGTCTAGAAGTCAGCTGAGTCAAGCAAGATCTTGGGGGCCTCTAGGCGTGCTCCACCACAGTGAGATAGGATATTGGACAATAATAATCATACAGTGTCCTAACAACCTCAAACACATATAAAACAAAACTTCTACATCTTCTTAACTTGAAAAACATATTCAGGTACTGGGGGAAAGGAAAAAAAAAAAAAAAAAAAAAAAAAGGGGGGAAGAGAAAAACAATGTATTCTTGTCTAAGACATAACTAAACTATATCAGGGTTTTAAAGGCCCTTAAACGTGTGTTTCTATATTGTAAGCTGAACATTTGGTAGAAACTATCTAACAACAACAAAACAGTAATCAGTGACATGTGGTTGATCATACATATAGGGCACATTCATCTAGAACATAACTGGACCATATTGGAGCCCTATAAACCTCTTCATGTGTTCTGCTATAGTAGGATAGAGCACGAGACAGAAATAGTCATGTTGCATCAAAAGGACGTCAAGGGCATATTAAACAGAACTTCTACATCCTTCTAAGAGGAATAGCAGATCTATGTACTGAGAGGAGGAAAAAAAAAAAAAAAAGGGAAATCAGTCAGAACCACATATTACGCATTATACATATTACAGCCTAACTGCAATATGGAATTACTCGGAGGTGCCTGAAACAAAAAAAAGGTTAGTACATATATTACCCTACAGATAGTCCATATTCAGTGTCCATCTGCATCCTGCACAGAACCAGAAGGGTCTGTGTTAGCTGAGGTCCCCAATGCAGAGGAGGTCCAGGGCAAAGCTGATGGATTTAAGGAATCTCTCAAAGGACAGTCATTTGAGATTGGAGCATCCCATAGTTTCATAAGCCGTTGACTCTGGTCTAGAGTGGTGACAACATGTTGTTGGTTGTCTTTGTGAACTATGATTCTGGTGGGATGACCCCATCGATACTTGATATCATGAGTCCTCAGGAACTTCGTAAAATCTCTGTATAATTTCCTCTGTTGGAGTGTGTGATAAGAAAGATCTGCGAACACAGTGATATCTTGAAATTTAGTTGGGAGGGTAGGCCTGGTAAGAGATGCTCGGACTAGCTTTTCTTTGTATGTAAAAAAATGCAATCTCACAATGACATCCCTTGGCTTGTCGGATGACAAACTTCTGGGCCGTAGCGCCCTGTCAATAATGGATATTTTTAACCTCAGAGAGGATATACTAGGAAGCATGGGCATTCAACCTAGTTCAATTCAAGATAATTTCCCTAGTAATAATGGGGAGTTAATGGATAAATTAGAATCTCTAGTAAAGGAGATCAAACTTAAAGCAGAATTGACATTTACACAGAAATATATTGATAAGGACATGGTACCTAGGGGCCTAAGATTGAAAAAGAATTGCACATTTACCTTAGAAGAAGACTTAAACAAGGAATGGTACGAAACATTAGAAAAGCATCACTAGGTCTTCTTAAAATATTGATTAAATCCATAAATAGACCCCTAGAGAATATAGGGAAGAATATTAATGATTATAAAGAAAAGTTGATGAACCATATGGAAGATCAAAGAATTAAAGAAAGGCAGAAAGAAATAATAACTAATATTACGAATGTAAGAAATAATATTTTTGAAACCAAATGGAAGAAATGTAAAAGGGATCAACAGTACTATTCTGAACCAATTATAGAAATTAACACACACAGTAACTGAAAATACTAGGGAAATTAGTGAAAATACTAGGGAAATTAGTGAAAATACTAAAAGAGAAAACTTATTTAATAAAACTAACAAAAACAATACAAGGGCATTTGAACAAAATAATTCTGACAATCCTAATTGGAGAAATCAAAGGAATCCACCACAATTAAGATCAAATGACAATTACAATTATCATTATGAAAATAACACTCATTATCAAAATAGAGATTATAGACAATTAAGATATGATAGGTCCTACAATCAACCAGCTCATGATAATAATGATTATAGAGAACAAAGATCATATTATAATGGCTATAGGGATTCAGAAAGAAATTGGGCTAGAAACAATTACTATGATAGGAGAAACCAAAACTCCAGTTGGAAATCATATGATAATCCCCCCCCCCCATTTAGAAGACAACAGTACAATATAAGAAGGGACACAAATGATTATATAAATTAAAATACATCTACAAAAGAGGGAACAACTACTAAAATTAAACAACTTGCTCCTCCTCCACCAGTTGAATTAGAAAATAGATATAGATTATTTGAAGATAACAATGAAGAATATGGTAATACTAATACTTTTTTAGGCAGAAGCAGAAGGCACCTCTTGGGGCACAAATATAGATCAACCTCTAGAAAAGGAATGGGTCCAAAAAGGCAAAATAAGACTAGAGGAAAGAGAAGGCGAGGAAAACAGAATGGAAAAAATAATAAATACTGCAGGTATCTTTAATCTTAGCAAATTGACCCTAAATAAAGAACAAGAAACAGTTTTAAGCAAAGGACTATCATTCACACCTACCAGTAAACTAAATAAATGCAATACACTCATCAATATCCATCAATACGTGATAAAACTCACCCTTAAAAGATATTTTATTAAGAATCCAATAGAAAATCAGAATGCAAATAGATCGAGCGGTATGGCTAACAATTTAACAAGAGAAATTTACACACATACAGAATTAAAAGCAAAATCAAATTTCTATCCAACCCAAGAAAAAGGGAAACACATAGAACTATTTGAAAAGGCAGTCAAAGATGATATTTATAAATATACCACCAAAAATCAAACCAAATATAATCTCACCAAAAAAGAAAATCAGGTAATAACAGAATTAAAAAACAATCCGGACATTATAATTAAGATGGTTGACAAGGGAGGAGTAGTACTCCTAGATACTTCAGATTATCTGGAGGAAGCCAATAGACTTTTAGATGACAAAGAAACATACAAAAAACTAGAATCTAATCCAGTTAAAGATATGATGATTAATCTAGATAAGATAATATTTGAAGCTAGAAAAGAGAATATATTTTTTATATTTTATTATCTACCGAAGATCCATAAATCCCTCACCAAACCCCCTGGAAGACCTATAATTTCTGGAATCAACTCACTTACATCAAACCTCTCCCAATATGTTGACAGGTTTCTACAACCATATGTAAAAAAACTTCCCACACATCTGAAAGATTCAACTGATTTTTTAAATATTCTTAAAGAAATAGATTGGAATGAGAACCTACTACTTGTAACTTGCGACGTAAGTTCTCTATATACGAATATTCAGCATAATTTAGGACTCAATGCTATTAAATATTTTTTACACAATGATGAAAATATACCTACCCCCCAAGCAGACTTCATTTTACAATGTATAGATTTTATATTAAATAACAATTCTTTTAATTTTAATTGACAATATTTTTTACAAAAGAAGGGAACAGCGATGGGTACAAGGTTTGCGCCCAGTTATGCTAATTTATTTATGGGACTATTTGAACAACAGACTATTTTAGACACCCCCTGGAGTGCAAACCTCGTACTCTTCAAGAGATACATAGATGATCACTTCTTTATATGGACTGGGGGCATAGATCTATTAAATATATTCATGGAAGATCTGAATCATAATAGATGGCATTTATCTTTTACATATGAATATAATACGAAATTAATCAACTATCTGGATATAACAGTTGAAATTATTAATAATCAGATTAAGACAAAAACTTTTTTTAAACCGGTGGATTCGAACAATTATGTACATTTTAACAGCTGCCATAATGACCTATGGAAACTAAATATTCCGAAAAGCCAGTTCCTTAGGCTCAGAAAAAATTGTTCAGATACTGAGGATTACAAAATACAATCATTAGTTTTAGAGAATAAATTTATTGAAAGGGAATATGACAAGGAACTGATAAAAGAATCACATAATATTGCATTTTCAGTAGACAGAGAGTGCTTACTATTGAAAGAGAAAAAAGTTCCTCAAAGGCAACAAACATCCCACGAAACTGCATTTATCACCCAATACAATTCTGATTTTAGAATTATCAAAAAAATCTTGCATAAACATGGGCATTATGTTCAAAAAGACCCCTTACACAATTACACAATCAAAGCCAAAAAATATCTATAGAAAATCCAAAAATATCAAATCCATACTAGCCACAAGTGAATATAACAAGGGAAAACAAAACCGAGATGTACTAGGCAATACCCTTGAAGGTTTCTATCCATGTCATAAATGTAAAGCATGTAAGTTTAGTAAGAGATGCAAATTGGTAGAATCAACTAATTCAGAATTTAACTTAAAAATTAAGGAGATTATCAAATGTACAGATACCAATGTGGTCTATCTAATCCAATGCCCATGCAAGAGACAATATTTAGGCCAAACGGGACAACCCCTCAAAGATAGAATAAGACAACATTTAAATAATATTTTAAGAGGATTTGAAGACCACCAATTATCTCTTCACTTTAAGAAAGAACACAAGCAAGATACTAAAGGACTGTTATATTGGGGACTTAGAAAAATATCCTCAAAAAGAGGGGGTAACTTAACACTTAAATTATTACAGACTGAAGCAGAATTTATTGTGAATTTTGCCTCCCTTATTCCCGGAGGGTTAAATGCGGAACTAGACCTTAACCCTTTTTTATGAAGTGTATATATATATATATATATATTTATTCTTTCAAAACAATTTTTTGTATAAATTCAGCCCTATTTTTAAGTCTTCTTATTCATAAATATGTTTTATCTATAATTCGTTTTTAAATCATTTTTATCTTATTACCCTTTTTTCACACATAATCAATTTTTTCAATTATTTATATATACAATCAATTTTTTACATATACAATCAATTTTTTCAATCTCAGGTTTTAATTTATAAATATAACCAATTTCATATATCTATAAATATAATTAGATTTTATAAATATAATCAATTCTTTATAGAAAAAAACTTTTTATATGAAATTTATTAAATATGTTTTTGGTAATTAATTTATTTGATCCATATTAAGTAACAACATTAGAGTATCCTATTAAGGCACATATATATATATATATATATATATATATATGCCCGAGACTATGTACTTTTTAAATAAATATAGTGGGATCATTATCATAATTTTTTGAAACAATTTTTGAAATAAGTTATTAATTACTCATGTATCATCTTTACTAATATATATATATATGTATAATAAATTTAGTATATAACTATCCCAATAAAATATTAGCGTATCATACTAGTATAATAGATACATTGATTCATTCTCTGTTTTTGTATATATCATCCATTACCATGCATTTCCTTTACTCAATGCCTTTGAGAAAATCAGTATACCAATGATCATAGCGGACTACCTTTAGGACCCAATTTCTACATATGGGTCATACATACGGGCACTGAGAATCATTTAAAAGGTATAACCTTACTCCATGGAAATCATCTTGATAAAGGCACATTTAGTGCTGAAACGCGTAGAAAAAGTAATCTGTGGAGTTATCCGATTATCACCTGCTGACCAGCTTCTATCGATAGAATCCAGGAGGACGAAGGACAGTAAGGATCTTGCGGTCTGCTCCGCCAACATACAAGCCAAGCGGCAAACAGAAGGACCTTAGCTACAACAGAAAGTGAAGCAACTGTGAGTACTTCTGCCGCATACAGCATAACGTTGGCCAGGGATCACAGCCAGGTAAGTCTGTCTATCAGCTGAAGTTTTCATCTAACACTGAACATTTAGGAACTCATAAGGAAGTCACCACTATAACTGGATCACAACACTAGCAAAGAAGCTACTATTAACGTAGCTGTACATTGCACACTTTACAGGATATTCACCTACTTATTTTCACGGGTCTAAGAATTGCACTTTATGAACTTTTTCATACCTTGATATTTGACTACACCTATTCCGGAGATTATCTTTATTTATATCAACATTGATGATTAAAAATTTGCATGGTTACATCTCAAATATCGATATGAACCAGGATTAAATATATCAAGAAACATCAACAAGAGTTTGTGGAAAATTCGTTCTTTACCAGTATCCGTAAATAACAGTATAGTTAGTTGTCTAATGGTGTAAACAATTCCAAACAGGAACCCCACAGTTGCGGATAACACCAATCAAGCATGAAAATACGTGTAACATCCAATTAAGAAAGAACAAAGGACCCACCACACTCTTCCGAAGCCCACCGTAAAGGTATAAATACCAATGCTCGCAGTCCAAATTCAAATTCTTGCAAATAGCATATAATCTGTGAAGCAATTCTCAGTGTGTAGTGGACTTCACCGTGCCGCCTCTGTAACACACCTGTTTAGTGCAAGGTGTGAGACTGCTCCAAGCTCCGGCGCTGCTGGGGCTCTCCAGAACCCGTAAGATTCAAATTGAATTATGAAAACAAGCAAACAGTTCACAGTTCCGATACAGGGAAAGGCAGGGAGAGATATCGATAATTAAAATAAAATATATTTATTATACTTGCATTAAAAATGTTGACAAGGCACAGCAAACAAACAGACTTCGGCTGACGCGTTTCCTGCCTTATTGGCAGTTCATCAGAGAACTGATGAACTGCCAATAAGGCAGGAAACGCGTCAGCTGAAGTCTGTTAATTTTAATTATCGATATCTCTCCCTGCCTTTCCTTGCATCGGAACTGTGAACTGTTTGCTTGTCAGGATTAAATATATACACGGACATTTTGAAACTTATTGCTTCATTTTAGAATCAAAAATATTTTTTTTTTGTAACAAACGATCCTTATTCTTATTGTTCTGTACAACAGAGGGAAATTTAATTGTATAAATTCTATATTGCACATTGCACTTTTGAAATTACGTCAGTCACTAATAGATACAACGTTTAGATTCAGCATTTAGATCAGCATTGTCTTTTTATCTAAAAATGGTTAATGTTTTTATATAAGCGTAATATAGTTGTGGCCACAACTTGCTATTCGTTTTTTATTTTTTATTGTACCATACATTAATTAAATATTCATTTAAATGTTTTAACTTGCAGATTGTGATTTATCATACATTTAAAGTATTTAACATAACCCATAGAAGTTTATATATGTGATACATGGTAATTAATACCTTTTTATAAATTTTAATATCAAAAGAAGCAATTGCCCTCAGCTGTAATAGCGCCTTTCATAAATTCCATTATTTGTTAACATTGCACATGCGTTTGCTCTTGCTAGCCCAATTGCGCAAGTAGGGGATTGGCAATCACCCCGGTGCAAATCTAGCCAGGGTGATTTAATCTGCCAGCTTATATCTGGCGTACTGCTTAGGAAGCTGCGGTCTGTGTGATCAGCCCCTAGAGCTTCATACATAGCTTGATAAATGGGGGGGGGGGGGGGTATGTCCACAGATTAAAATAGTGAGATATTGGTCATCTTACTATTTTAGGGAGATCTTTTGAAAACCCAAACCTCTTGTAACCCTGTCACAACTAATACTAACTTTAACCTCCCCCCACCCCTAGCAACCGGAACCCCAGTACCAGAGCTGTATTAACATCTCAATCACAATAATACTAGCAACTAGCATCATTAAGACAGCAATGCCTATTGTATTAAAGCTGCCATCAGCTTTAATGGGTAGGTTAGTTTGATCTTTAAACAACTGGTAACTACAAGACTTTTCTGTTGACTAGCAATGGATTATTATAGCAACAGTATGTGACGTTTTTTAGACTAGATTAACACCTTGTTTTCTGAAATTATTTCTTGGATTTTCCTGGAGTAGAAAAGCATGGCCACAGTCATTTAGTGGAAAAAAAAACTGAACTGGCAGTTTGTTATCTGATTAACTCTGCTAAGACTAGTTAAACACAGTCAGGCAAGAGGGGTTTTGAATAATGCCATATGTATTTCCAATTCACAGAACTGGAAAACTTCATTTTCAGACTTAAAAGAGGGCAAAATAAAAAAATGAAAGTACCCTTGTTTTAGTCAGAAACATTAAACCCGTAGCTGCTTTTTTTTGCTGCTTACATTTTTTTTTTTTAACTTTTATTTATAACCAATATGGGGTGCAAAGTTACAAGATGCCCCTCCAGCCCACCTCGCAGGGTGAGTCAAAAAGGTAGGTAAGACAATACAAGCAGCTGCGATTTCATACAATAACATACATATAACTTCGAGAATTTTCAGCAGTTAACCACTGCTCTAGTAGATATGGATCTGCACCACCACATTGGGGTTTTTAGCATTATTAACAAACAAACAGATATGTAACAGGGGGGGGAGCAGAGGGGGAGGGGGGAACTGGGGAGAGGGACAGGTAGAATGGAAAGGGGTGGGGGAATAAACAGACACATAACATAAAACGGGGGAGGTAAGGGGAGGCGAAGGAGGGGAAGCCGGGGAAGAGGGAGGGATAGAGTGGGAGGGTTGGGGGGGACACAACAAGTGTATACATACCTATACATACCATTTCTGCCCATTCCCCAGAATAATCTATGAGTTAGTGCGGCATGAGTACAATACAATAAGCAGCTAGTAATATCGTTGGATCACTTATATTAATAAAGAGTTGTCAAATTTCAATAAGGGAGACTTGGGTCAACCTTTCTGAGATACTTGTATACATTGCTGGGACTGAACTAGACATGACAGTAAACTACACTAAACTAAACACACCATCGTCCCCATAGATTTGAGAGTAAGAGTGAGTGCCTTGGCACTGTGGCGGAATAGGATCATAGCTGTGCAATTCGTAATCGAGTATAAGTGGTATGGTCAAGAGAATATATAAGGTATAAAGGTTGGACTCTATATGCTGTCAGAGGCATGTTACTTAATAGGGTCTATCTGATAGGGCAATAGAGAGTAGGGAGGACATCTTAGTAACTACTGAGTTATGTAGCTCAAGAGTTCAAACCTGGCTCCCCTGATAAGAGAATGTGTGCAGTCACCCAGTCGCTGACAAAAAGCATGTATGGTGTATGCGAGTGTCCAGATCTTAGATCTTACAGGCTGACGTGGCATGTACAGACAAGCATAGAGGCAACAGTTTGCAGGGACATTCTAAGAGTTGGCAGATGTAGTTTAAAGGCTATTCCTCACAGAATCATAATGATCATAATGCTACCTGCTAAATATATTCATTAAGGTTTAACCCATTAGAGTAATAGTATATAAAACATGATATCTATAGGTATAAGTAGAGCTGACTCTGAACCCACTACGATGAGCTAACTGGCAGTGAGAACTCTTTATCTGTATGCCTTTGAGTGTATGGCTATACTTGCATGAGAATGTTTATGTTTATGACAAGCCTGAGGATAGTAAGCTTAGTTGGATCCTTAAGGGGGCAATCTCAATGAACACTATAGAAGACAGAACAAAAACAAGCATGATATGTAGCTGCTTTAATTTTGGTGTGAATATATAAAAAGAGTTTGATTCATATGGAGCCTGCCAAGGGTTAACAAATAAGTGGATACTGAATGTGCATTTCTGGGAGTTTTTTAATCAGCTTTGTGAGGTTAGGCAGAATAAATAATGCAGGTATTATTGGAAAAGTGAGTTGTAGAGTATTCAAAATATGTGAGTTTACACGTATTTAAACTAGACCTCTGCTGGTACATAACTGTGGTAAATAAACCAGACAAGTAAACAAGTCATAAAAGCCAACAGGGCTAGAACCGACAGTGATCAGACTCTATTCGAAAGCCTTCCAGAGTTCTGAAAACACTGACTGTGACATTA
The DNA here is from genome assembly GCF_027579735.1 of Bombina bombina. NCBI lineage: Eukaryota > Metazoa > Chordata > Amphibia > Anura > Bombinatoridae > Bombina > Bombina bombina. Next base: position 407,014,349 of record NC_069501.1, read on the forward strand.
GATACTGATAATTGTCAGCCAGTTTCGTGAGGTTGGGCAAAATAGATAGTGTAGGTTTAAGAATGTGTGCAGTCACCCAGTCGCTGACCAAAAGCATGTAAGGTGTATGCGAGTGTCCAGATCTTACAGGCTGATGTGGCATGTACAGACAAGCATAGAGGGAACAGTTTGCAGGGACAATCTAAGAGTTGGCAGATGTAGTTTAAAGGCTTTTCCTCACAAAATCATAATGATCATAATGCTACCTGCTAAATATATTCCCTAGAGGTTTAACCCAGCAGAGTAATAGTTTATAAAACATGATAGCTATAGGTATAAGTAGAGCTGATTCTGAACCCACTACGCTAAGTTAACTGACAGTGAGAACTCTTTATCTGTATGCCTTTGCGTGTGTGGCTATACTTGCATGAGAATGTTTATGTTTATGGCAAGCCTGAGGATAGTAAGCTTAGTTGGATCTTTAAGGGGGCAGTCTCAGTGAACATTATAGAAAACAGAACAAAAACAAGCATGATATGTAGCTGCTCTAATTTTGGTGTGAATATATAAAAAGAATTTGATTCATATGTAGCCTGTCAAGGGTTAACAAGTAAGTGGATACTGAATGTGCATTTCTGGGAGTTTTTTAATCAGCTTTGTGAGGTTAGGCAGAATAAATAATGTAGGTATTATTGGAAAAGTGATTTGTAGAGTATGCAAAATATGTGAGTTTACACGTATTTAAACTAGACCTTTGCTGGTACATAACTGTGGTAAATAAACCAGACAAGTAAACAAGTCATAAAAGCCAACAGGGCTAGAACCGACAGTGATCAGTCTCCATTCGAAAGCCTTCCAGAGTTCTCAAAACACTGACTGTGACATTAGATATTGATAATTTTCAGCCAGTTTCGTGAGGTTAGGCAAAATAAATAGTGCAGGTTTGATTGGAAGAAAGGTGTGTAGTGTATACGAAAGTTCACTTGTATTTAAACTAGACCTTTGCTGGTACATAGCCGTGGGGTTCCACAATTGTGCCGCAGCTAGATGTAGATATCCATTCATGCAGCCACATCGCTATTCAGTCAGCTGGAACAGCGAACTGTGAATATAAGCAGATCACCCGACTCCAGCCCGGGATGGAATGTGGCACCCACGCCTGAGAAGGATGCAGCTTTTCTGTAGATGAAAGGAGGTCTGCCCTGTAACCTGCAGTAAGTGTAGTAGTACAACAGCAGAGTAGCTGTCGCCTCTTGGGACCGACCTCGGGGCCCTCTGCAAAGCGGTTTCCTGTAGTGGGGTAAGAATGGCCGTTACTTGTCTGCTCCCCTGTGCAGCGGAAGTTATGAGACTGTCATCTCCACCCAGCGCATGTAGAGCAGCGCGGGCATTAGTAGGCTCGGGAGTTGCGTCGCCGCGGTTTTCCACCTGGTCAGGATGCCGGACAATCATGAAGCAACTAGCGCTATCCAGAGCTTGCGGTTCTAGTGCAGGGCATTTTGCTTGGTGTTCTGGCTCTGGAAAACATTGTCGGCCAGCGATATGGGCCATTTGTATTAGTTTCTCACAGCTGTTAAGTAGGTGGTCAAATTTAGTTGCAAAAGTTGCTAGTAGCGTCTCGGCAAGGTCTCTTCCTGAAGTCATTGCCACGTGGGTAATGTTCTCCCGTCTACTGATTAGGTGTTATTATGCTGGTAGGGGGTGCAGTCACTCCAACAACATGAAGCAGGGTTCTAGTCAGGTGTTAATCAATTTTAACAACGCACAAGATAACTTAGCTGATGCGCCAATATGGCGGACCACAAGGGTATCGTAAATTGCTCCTGGGGGCTAGGGCCGATGTGATGCCCTTCACTTTCAAAAAGTCGGCTAGCGATGACAGTTTCAAAGTCTCCTAGCAAGACACATAACGTGGGGGTCTGGATGGCGGTGTAAAATGGTGAATAAGCGTTATTTGTAGCTCAAACATGCAGAGCTCCCAGCACTTGCTTCCATCCAGTAATCTGCTGCTTACATTTTAATGATATTGTAAGCCATGATGCTCTGTGTAATCAACACAAATTATATATATTTCAACAAACCCACCAGAGCTGCAACCAAAATATAATTAAATAAAAATCTAATGGCTAGATTACGAGTTTTGCGTTATGAGGGGTGCGTTGCTAACTTGCACGTTATTGTCACTGCTCACTTTCCTACAGCGCTGGTATTACAGGCTTTTACAAACCTGGCGTTTAAAGGCAAGAAGTGAACGTAGAGCAAAATTGTGCTCCATACCGCACTCCAATACCAGTGCTGCTTAACCCCTTAATGACCGGACCATTTTTCAATTTTCTTACCCTTAATGACAATGGCTATTTTTACATTTCTGCAGCGTTTGTGTTTAGCTGTAATTTTCCTCTTACTCATTTACTGTACCCACACATATTATATACCGTTTTTCTCGCCATTAAATGGACTTTCTAAAGATACCATTATTTTCATCATATCTTATAATTTACTAAAAAAAAATAATAAAATATGAGGAAAAAATGGAAAAAAACACACTTTTTCTAACTTTGACCCCCAAAATCTGTTACACATCTACAATCACCAAAAAACACCCATGCTAAATAGTTTCTAAATTTTGTCCTGAATTTAGAAATACCCAATGTTTACATGTTCTTAGCTTTTTTTGCAAGTTATAGGGCCATAAATACAAGTAGCACTTTGCTATTTCCAAACCACTTTTTTTCAAAATTAGCGCTAGTTACATTGGAACCCTGATATCTGTCAGGAATACCTGAATATCCCTTGACATGTATATATTTTTTGTTAGAAGACAACCCAAAGTATTGATCTAGGCACATTTTGGTATATTTTATTCCACCATTTCACCGCCAAATGCGAGCAAATAAAAAAAAAACTTTACATTTTTCACAATTTTAGGTTTCTCACTGAAATTATTTACAAACAGCTTGTGCTATTATGGCACAAATTGTTGTAAAAGCTTCTTTGGGATCCCCTTTGTTCAGAAATAGCAGACTTATATGGCTTTGGCATTGCTTTTTTGTAATTAGAAGGCCGCTAAATGCTGCTGCGCACCACACGTAAATTATGCCCAGCAGTGAAGGGGTTAATTAGGTAGGTTGTAGGGAGCTTGCAGGGTTAATTTTAGCTTTAGGGTAGAGATCAGCCTCCCACCTGACACATCCCACCCCCTGATCCCTCCCAAACAGCTCTCTTCCCTCCCCCACCCCACAAATGTCCCCGCCATCTTAAGTACTGGCAGAAAGTCTGCCAGTACTAAATAAAAGGAGTTTTTTTTTTTATAAAAAAAATAAAATATTTTAGCTGTGATGGACTCCTGCCTTAGCCCCAACCTCCATGATCCCCCCCCCCAGCTCTCTAACCCTCTCCCCTATCTAATTGCGGCCATCTTGGGTACTGGCAGCTGTCTGCCAGTACCCAATTTGCACAAAAACAAAAGTATTTTTTGCTTTTTTTCTTTTTTGGGGGGTTTTCTGTAGTGTAGCAGCCCCCCACAATACCCCTATTCCCCTCCCCCTCCCAGATCCTTTTATATGATTTAAAAAAAAAAATCTTTCCCCCCCCCCTCTTCCCTCATTGGTGTCAGTGGCCAGCTAATGCGCGCGCACGCGCGCCCCCCGCACGCTCCCGGCACCCGGCGTGCACATTGCACTTCTAGGAACCGGATGCCGGGTAGCGATGGGCCGCCCACCCACCTCCCTGTTGCGCTCCCACCCACCAACGAACTACCGGTGCAGAGAGGGCCACAGAGTGGCCCTCTCTGCATCGGAGTCTTCTAAAAAGGTATTGCAGGATGCCTCCATATGGAGGCATCACTGCAATACCCTGAGAGCTGCTGGAAGCGATTGCGATCGCTTCCAGCACTCTCCTAGACAACTGACGTACCAGGTACGTCCATTGTCATTAACTACTTGTTAATGCATGACGTACCTGGTACGTCAGTTGTCATTAAGGGGTTAAGTCAGCGGTGAGCTGGTTGTACGTGCTCGTGCACAATTTCCCCATAGACATCAATAGGGAGAGCAGGCTGAGAAAAAGTCTCACACCTGCAAAAAAGTAGCGTAAAGCTCAGTAGCGCAGCCCCATTGATTCCTATGGGGAAACACATTTTATGTTTACACCTAACACCCTAACATGAACCCTGAGTCTAAACACCCCTAATCTTACACTTATTAACCCCTAATCTGCCGCCCCCGACATCGCCGACACCTACATTATATTTATTAACCCCTAATCTGCCGCCCCAACATCGCCGACACCTACATTATACTTATTAACCCGTAATCTGCTGCTCTGGACATCGCAGCCACTATAATAAACATATTAACACCTAAACCGCTGCACTCCCACATCGCAAACACTAGTTAAATATTATTAACCCCTAATCTGCCGCCTCCAACGTCGCCGCCACTATACTAAAGTTATTAACCCCTAACCCTAAGTCTAACCCTAACCCTAACCCCCCTAACTTAAATATATTTCAAATAAATCTAAAGAAAACCTACAATTAATAACTAAATAATTCATATTTAAAACTAAATACTTACCTGTAAAATAAACCCTAAGCTAGCTACAATGTAACTAATAGTTACATTTGTATCTAGCTTAGGTTTAATTTTTATTTTACAGGCAAGTTTGTATTTATTTTAACTAGGTAGAATAGTTACTAAATAGTTATTAACTATTTACTAACTACCTAGCTAAAATAAATACAAATTGACCTGTAAAATAAAACCTAACCTGTCTTACACCTAACCTAATCCTACAATTAAATAAATTCCCTAAATTAAATACAATTCCCTAAATTAAATACAATTAGCTTAATTACAAAACCCCCCCACTAAATTACAGAAAATAAAAAAACAAATTAAAATATCAAACAGAGACAGATGCGCCACATGGCCCAATATTGTAGTTTCCAAATTTATGTAGATTTTACTATATAGTTGAACTCACATGTATTGGAGCACCTCAATTGGTGCAAATGACACAGTCTGGGATCTATAACAGTCACCCAGCAGACCGGCCTCTCGAGTTGTTCAGGGTCTGTGTAAAATAGAAAACACAAAAAAGCCTATATGGCCTAGTATTGTATGACTAGAGTGATTTCACACCAGATAGTAGTATAAGATTTTGAACTCACATTTGGTGAAGCATCCCCAATGATGCTATAGAGACAAGCTGGGATTAATTCAGTCACCCAACAGACTTAGCTCGTGGCATACAGCATGCAATAGTCCTCTCAGTGGTCTTTAGGTCAGTGATATCCTCAGATAAAAACCAGTTCATAGGCAGCAAGTGTTTATAGTAAAAGTTAAAATCACTTTAATAAAATAATATTAAATTGCGACGCGTTTCTCAGTCTCAGACTGTTTCCTCAGGCATGAGGAAACAGTCTGAGACTGAGAAACGCGTCGCAATTTAATATTATTTTATTAAAGTGATTTTAACTTTTACTATAAACACTTGCTGCCTATGAACTGGTTTTTATCTGAGGATATCACTGACCTAAAGACCACTGAGAGGACTATTGCATGCTGTATGCCACGAGCTAAGTCTGTTGGGTGACTGAATTAATCCCAGCTTGTCTCTATAGCATCATTGGGGATGCTTCACCAAATGTGAGTTCAAAATCTTATACTACTATCTGGTGTGAAATCACTCTAGTCATACAATACTAGGCCATATAGGCTTTTTTGTGTTTTCTATTTTACACAGACCCTGAACAACTCGAGAGGCCGGTCTGCTGGGTGACTGTTATAGATCCCAGACTGTGTCATTTGCACCAATTGAGGTGCTCCAATACATGTGAGTTCAACTATATAGTAAAATCTACATAAATTTGGAAACTACAATATTGGGCCATGTGGCGCATCTGTCTCTGTTTGATATTTTAGATTGCTTAATTGGATCCTGGTCTGGACCACTACAGATTGCTGCCTTGGTATTCTACTATCAAGACCTTTATAAAGGACAATATAGTGATCATTGTCACCCATTAACCACTATCTTTGAGTGAGATATAACTATCCTATTAACATTGTGATTATCAAATTGTTTAGGCTAACATCTATTTACTCTGTTCACAACGTATATACTAGTTTTGAGTGAGATACAACTGTCCTATTAACATTGTGATTATCAAATTGTATAGGTTAACATCTATTTACTCTGTCCACAACATATATACTAGTTACTACTGAATCAGTGTATCATCATTTATACTGAAAAGTGCATTTCTATTGGTAACATATAAGCTACCTCATATACTACATATTACCATTTATAGATACTCTCAAGGGCGCCCCCTTTTCTTTTGTTGTATTAAAAAAACAAATGACAAGATCTTTAAACTAAATACACCTAATCTAATAGCCCTATCAAAATAAAAAAGCCTACCCAAAATAAAAAAAACCTAGCCTAAACTAAATTACCAATAGCCCTTAAAAGGGGCTTTTGCAGGGCATTGGAACAGCCAATAGAATGCGAGCTCAATCCTATTGGCGGATTTTTTCACCTTTAATTCCAATTGGCTGATGAATAATATTTAACTAGTGTTTGCGAGGCGTGAGTGCGGCGGTTTAGGGGTTAATATGTTTATTATAGTGGCGGCGATGTCGGGAGCGACAGATTAGGGGTTAATATTTTTATTTTAGTGTTTGCGATGCGGGAGGGCCTCGTTTTTGGGGTTAATAATTAGTTTATGGGTGTTAGTGTACTTTTTAGCACTTTAGTTATGAGTTTTATGCTACAGCGTTGTAGTGTAAAACTCATAACTACTGACTGAGAATGCGTTACGAATCTTGACGGGATAGGGTGTACCGCTCACTTTTTGGCCTCCCAGGACAAGCTTGTAATATGGAAGTCCCATTGAACATAAACTATACGCAAACTGCATAAGTTGATTTGCAGTAAGGCCAAAAAAGTGTGCAGTGCCCCTAAATCTGCAAGACTCGTAATAGCAGCGCTAGTAAAAATCCAGCGTTATGAGCCTTAACGCTGCTTTTTACTCATAATGCAAGACTCGTAATCTAGCAGTTAGATTTTGTTAGATAACATTGAAAATGTTCAGGTGACCATAGTTGTTACTGTAATCACCTTACTAAATTGTAATTAAGGGTAGCCACATGCGAGAGGGGTCCCTTTGTGCCAGTAAAAAATTAAAATAACTTTTTTTCTTGCAAGGTGATCACTGTTACCTCAGTGATTACCTGGCTATACAAATACAATTCTTATATTTATTTAATAAAGGGTCTTGTCAGCTATAAAATTATTAGGGGTCTAAAGACATGACAAATTGTTATTATTATAATAAATAATAATATAATTATTTTAAAAAAATGTTTAAGGCTTGTGGCTTTCCAAGACCATTTAAAAGAGCAGGGGATTATCTTACAAACTAGAGGTCTTGGAGGTCTGTGACTACTAAGGGTCTAAGAATGAGGGGTTGAAAACCCATCCATTTTATCCAGTTCCCTTTACTGCCTGACAATTGCTGGTCCTGCCCCCTATATGTCACCACACACATTTGTGATGACCTCATTGACACTCCCATGTAGCCTTGGGTGTGCCTCCAACTATACCACCATGAATAATGGCCTGCAGCGAGGGGGATCACCGATAACAGCATTAGAATGGCAATCCCTCTTCACAATGACAATGGTTTGTGATGTGCTCACAGGAGATCTGCATGGCGACCCGTTCTCATCATGCACATGGGAGCGCTTAAGCAATGTGTTTAATGGCCATTTAAGGAGCTATTAGTTTGACTGTTTAGTGAGCTAAATCTCAATGATATTAATAAATGTGATCCTTTTATAAAAAAAAAACTCACTTTGTGACAGTTTTGAGATCTTAAACTCCAGCTACTTTGGTGGGATTAAAAATTAAATCAGTCAGGAAATGTATTGTCTGAACAAAATGGAATGTACAGATACACTTTAAAATGTGAATACAATGTTTCATAATACTTATAAACTGTTTTTTCTATTCATAATAGTTTTTAAGGTTTTCATGTCTAGTTAAATGTAACTCTTTGCATTGTTCTTATTTAATTTATTTCAAAACTATTTTTCTATGATTTTAAAGTGTACATTCTTGCAAATTAATTCTGTTCACTTTTTCTCTTCTGCAGAAACCACAACGAAACAAGAAAAGAATATTTTTTGTGACTTCTTTTTGGTTTTGTGGTTATTGACCACCAATCAAAATGATTTTCTTTGGGCTCGTGTGTTTGTTCATTCTTCATACCTCTGGTAAGCGTAAGCGTTTCAAAACTGCAAGAAACTACACAGTGAGAACATTAACACAAGAAATGTATTCCTAGGTTAAAGGTGTTTCTCTATTCTGGATTCTTCTGCTGCTTTAAGCAATTTTTGAAATTATGACCAACACCATATGCTTTAACAATTCTATATCTATTCCCTACCATTTTGTCCATTTTCTTACTTGCATATTCCTTTCTTCTTTATCCATTCCTCACTTTGCCCAATGCTCTTTTCAAACTTAGATTATTGTTTTGCTTTTAAAAATTCAGAAAAATAAAAAAAATTTTGGTAATCAGAAATGTGCTATGATACAGGGGCAGACTAATCCATTGGGCAATAGGTCACTGACCGAGGGCCCATAGTCTGGGGGGACCCGCATTCCATCCAGCCCTTCAATCAGCGATATTGCACTACTTAAGACTGCCAATAAGTTGCACCCAGGATAGAATCATTTAGCTCAAACTATGCTCACTGAACAACGGCTGCACTAACTCTTAGGCGGGTCCATCCAACCCCTTTAATCATTGCTGTGTAATGCTACTTAAGATGGCCTATGTGTTAATTTAAAAAGTTGCAGCCAGAGTCAGGAATCAATAACACTTGCATCTTTTATTTAACAGCCGATCTAACTCTTAGGACTACCGGGCTAAAAATAACTCTAATCTTACCAGTGATTTATAGATCAGATTGGTCTGAGCCTGAGATCTCATTGCACTCATGTTTAATGAAGCACACACAAGTACTCAATGCACAAACTGGGACTTCACAGTCACCCAGCTGACTGGTCTCCCCATGGCCACAGGAACTAGGAGTCAGTAGTCCCAATCCTTGCTTGAATATTGCAAACAAAGCTTAGCAGTAAAAATAACCAAACAGTAGCAAGGTATGTATCAATAAAACCGTTATTTATTAATGGGATAAAAACAAGTGTTTCTCAGCCTTCAGGCTGTTTCACAAGGCTACTTATATATCCTGCATAAGCAATCTTTAATTACAAAATTTGTTATATTTGTGTAGTGCCCTGAGACCGGAATCCACTCCCCCCCCCCCCAACCAAGGTACGTTACTCCCTTACGAACCTCTAAAATAAATCACAGATATATATAAAAATAATCTAATTGCATATTAAAGCATCAATGCACACACAAGAGAAGACAATATTTATAAATAATAAAAAATTATAATGGATTACTTGTGACTCTCTATAGAAAATGTGATTACAATGAAAAATATACACTAACAGAATTAGGACTTTGTCATTTGTGCGGATCAGAAAGGCGAATCGTGAGCTAAGAAACCACCTCTATTAAAATAGTGCACCTGCATTAATACTTCAAAGAAAATGTGAAAATAATAGGTCAGAATACTACCCCACTCCCTAAAGAAGTGAGAACAAAGCACAGATGCCTGATTCAAATGTAAAGCCCACATTTTTTATTCCATGATTCAGATAGAGCATGTGAATTTAAACAACTTTACAATTTACTTGTATTATCTAATTTATTTGTTCTTTTGGTATCCTTTGTTGAAAAAATATACCTAGGAAAGGGCCAGGAGCTTCATGTTATTGACTTACCTAATGAATTCAGTTAGCTACCAGTAATCCAATTTAGCTTCTTCAACAAAGGATATAAAGAGAATTAAGTAAATTAGATAATAGTAGTAAATTGGAAAGTTGTTTAAAATGATATTCTCTATTTAAATCATTAAAGGGACAGTTAAGTAAAAAAAAAAAAAAAAAAAAAACTTTCATGGTTCAAATAGGGCATGCAATTTTAAACAACTTTCCAATTTACTTTTATCACCAATTTAGCTTTGTTCTCTTGGTATTCTTAGTTGAAAGCTAAACCTAGGAAGGCTCATATGATAATTTCTAAGTCCTTGAAGGCCGCCTCTTGTCACATGCTTTTTTATTTGCCTTTTACAACAGGGGAGAGCTAGTTCATGTAAACCATATAGATAACATTGCGATCATGCCTGTGGATTGTGGCAGACAGTGCACTAATTGGCTAAAATGAAAGTCAATAGATAGGCTGACCATATTGCCGCTTTAAGAAGGAACACATATGAAAAATACATATGTCAGGGTTCTTATACAAAACATTTCTTTAAACAGCCCTGAAAACAGCCCTGACATATGTATTTTTTTATATGTGTCCCTTTTAAAGCAGCAATATGGTCAGCCTATCAATAGATAATAAATAAAATGTCATGCGATGTGATCAGGGGGCTGTCAGAAGATGCTTAGATACAAGTTAATCAAAGAGGTAAAAGTATATTAATATAACAGTGTTGGTTATGCAAAACTGGGGAATGGGTAACAAAGAGATTATCTATCTTTTAAAACAACAAAAATTCTGGTGTTAACTGTCCCTTTAATGAAAAATTTTAGGTTTAACTACCTTATTACCGCTAAAACAGAAACGTGCATAAACATAAACAAAGACAGTCCTGTCTACTAAAATGTCACAGGTGGATCTGCCTATCCAGAGTTGCCACGTGGCAAACCAAATACTCCAACCCACTGAGGCAGAGCTTACCAAAAATCTCAGGCGATTAGGCCAATCAAAGAACACCATGTGATGAATTGCTGTAATGTAAACAAAAGATTGTAAACAAAGGAAATAAAAAATAAAAATTCAAGTGTGTAACCTGTGACTTGTAGGACAATGAGTTAGTACTAATTATTGTATATTTAAATGTGATAACTAAATACAATAGTATTGAGTGGTCTATCTTAGAAATTGTGTAAATGTGCAAGATAAGAATTAATGAGCTATATATGAAGTTAATAACTATCAAGGACGAATAGAATGTCTAAGATGACAGAAGTAAATTCTCATGAGAATAATCTCACAGAATTTTGACCTCATCCTTAATATATAGGTGCAGACTTTATGAAAATGATACCATAAAATAGAAAATATGTGAATGAATAACCTATATGTAAAATAGATAAATAAATAGGATAATAAATTAATAAATTCAACACAAATACCTCAATTAGGCTTAGTGGAGGGCAATTTTACGTTCCACTCAGTAATACCAGCGCATGTAAATGTGCACTGGAATTACAAGTTGTGCGCAATTCCTGTGAGCCTTGTTCTAATTCGGTCACACACGTCAAAACACCTTGCGCAGGGGATAATTCATGCCGCATTGGGCAGCAAAATAAAAATATATGTGTATTTGTGTTTATATGTGTATATTAACATAAATGTATATAATCATATACATATATTTTTTACAGTTTTAACAGTACCATTTTTACATTAATTTCTTTTTCTTTCAAACACCCCACATCACCTTACTTTAACCCCTTATAACTGCTTTGTGTAGTTTTTTATTAAAAAAAGAAAAATGCTTATATTTTTTATTTATGTCAAAGAACTGTCCACTTTATTTTGGGGGACATTTGGGGATTTTTTTTTTTTCATTAATCAGAGGTCTGACCTCTGGTTAATTGCCCTAATTGCAAGGTAAAACAGCGAGCTCGCAGGAGCATTAACCAGCTACTTGTAATGACTGGTTATTTAACGTGCGACCTTAAACGGGGCCTCAATAAGTTAACACTTTCATGTTTTGTTTTGTCTTTTCCAAAACATTCTGGCATTTCAAATTAACTCACTATACTATACTAAGTTTTTTAAGTATGTATTTAAGTTTAAACTATTGCATATGCTCAATAGAAATCAATCAATGGTCAAAGAGAATGACACTTTACTCTGGGAATTAACATTACATTTTCTTGCAAGCATGTATGTAGTCAGTTATGGAATAACGTGTGCATTTGTTGTAATCTTTCAATGATGTTGTAGCGCACATGTTCCACACAAACCAAGATGGATCATAACTTCCTGTCCAATAAATGAAAAGAAAACATATTAAAACACATATAACACGTTATTTAATGGGGGGGGGGGGATATTTTTGTTTTAGAATTTTGCAAAGAAAAAGAGCTAAATCACTTTAGGGCAATGCCCTACAAAATGCAATTTTCAGGGTAATGTTAGAGTAGGTTTTAGTGTTAGTATAGAGTTTTTTATTTTTTTGTGGGTTAATATATAAGGGGGTGTTTGCGGTGGGGGGTTATGGCAGTATAGGGGTTAATAGTTAGGAAGTTTATTGGAGTAGGTTATTAATGGTATAAGGGTTAATAGGTTAGGAAGTTTATTGCGGTGGGCTATTGGCAGTATAGGGGTTAATACGTTAGGAAGTTTATTGTGGTGGGCTATTGGCAGTATAGGGGTTAATACGTTAGGAAGTTTATTGTGGTGGGCTATTGGTGTTATAGGGGTTATTAGATAAGGAAGTTTATTGCAGTGGGCCATGGGCGGTATAGGGGTTAATACGTTAGGAAGTTTATTGTGGTGGGCTATTGGTGTTATAGGGGTTATTAGATAAGGAAGTTTATTGCAGTGGGCCATGGGCGGTATAGGGGATAATAGGTTAGGAAGTTTATTGTGGTTGGCTATTGGTGTTATAGGGGTTATTAGATAAGGAAGTTTATTGCAGTGGGCCATGGGCGGTATAGGGGATAATAGGTTAGGAAGTTTATTGTGGTGGGCTATTGGTGGTATAGGGGTTATTAGATAAGGAAGTTTATTGCAGTGGGCCATGGGCGGTATAGGGGATAATAGGTTAGGAAGTTTATTGCGGTGGGCTATTGGTGGTATAGGGGTTAATAGCTAAGGAAGTTTATTGCGGTGGGCTATTGGTGATATAGGGGTTAATAGCTAAGGAAGTTTATTGCAGTGGGCTATTGGTGGTATAGGGGTTAATAGCTAAGGAAGTTTATTGCAGTGGGCTATTGGTGGTATAGGGGTTAATACGTTAGGAAGTTTATTGTGGTTGGCTATTGGTGTTATAGGGGTTATTAGATAAGGAAGTTTATTGCAGTGGGCCATGGGCGGTATAGGGGATAATAGGTTAGGAAGTTTATTGCGGTGGGCTATTGGTGGTATAGGGGTTAATAGCTAAGGAAGTTTATTGCGGTGGGCTATTGGTGGTATAGGGGTTAATAGCTAAGGAAGTTTATTGTGGTTGGCTATTGGTGTTATAGGGGTTATTAGATAAGGAAGTTTATTGCAGTGGGCCATGGGCGGTATAGGGGTTAATACGTTAGGAAGTTTATTGTGGTTGGCTATTGGTGTTATAGGGGTTATTAGATAAGGAAGTTTATTGCAGTGGGCCATGGGCGGTATAGGGGATAATAGGTTAGGAAGTTTATTGTGCTGGGCTATTGGTGGTATAGGGGTTAATAGCTAAGGAAGTTTATTGCAGTGGGCTATTGGTGGTATAGGGGTTATTAGATAAGGAAGTTTATTGCAGTGGGCCATGGGCGGTATAGGGGATAATAGGTTAGGAAGTTTATTGCGGTGGGCTATTGGTGGTATAGGGGTTAATAGCTAAGGAAGTTTATTGCGGTGGGCTGTTGGCAGTATAGGGGATAAAAGGTTAGGAAGTTTATTTCGGTGGGTTATTGGTGGTTTAAGGGTTACTTAGTGTATGGTTAGTTTGCAGTGATGGGTTATGTCGGTTTAGGGGTACATAGGTATATTTATTAGGCTCGGTGGTATATATTTCAAAGGGATTCTTTTCTTTACATGGCCAATGTTGGCCCCATTGGCTGAGGTGATGGTAGGTGGCGCAAATCAATGCTGATTCCCTGTAGTGAAGTGTTACTATCTCAATGTTATTATTATTAGTTACGTGAGTTCCGTGGTGAATTCTATTTGCTTCTTTTAAATTGCTAATAGTATCAATTTCTATTAATATTATAGATTTCTATTAATAATATACTCCTTATATAAATAAAAAGCCTTTAGGTTGGTAAATATAAAAACAATTTATTCTCACAATATGTAAAAATGTATACACTTTATGTACTACTGACACCGGTGTCTAAGTTACTATAAAAGATACTATAAAATAGACAAACATAAAATACAATTTCAAGTTAAAATGATATAATTTCAAGTTTAAAATGATACTAATACGTTGAGTGTTAGTGTTACACTTTACTTATTTCCACAGTAAGGCCTAATTTCAAGGGTATGTTGCAATATTATTGACATTCATATACTTTAGCAATAAACTGCTATTAGTCTTGGTTTTTTAACGTTAAGACCTTACAGTTTTGGCCGAGTATATGTGATAATACACTATATTCTAATAGTGCTGGTTGTGCTGTTTTAACAGTGCTCTAAAGTACCTTGAAGTGTATCCGTCTGTTGATACTGTATCCGTTGGGGAATATTGCGGTTAAATATATGCCGCTGCTTGATTCCCTTTAGTGTGTCCGTCTAATGACACGTTTTAAGTTTGAGAATACTGCGGTTAAATAAATGCCGCTGTTTGATTTTCTTAAGTGACTGGGTTTGCTGGAAGAGTTGTGATGTTAGATCTCTCAGGCGGTTAAATATATGCCGCTGCGGTGACTTTGTTGCAGTTTAAGTTCAACCCAGCTACAGCTGTACAGGAAGTAAATGTACTTCCTGTACAGCTGTAGCTGGGTTGAACTTAAACTGCAACAAAGTCACCGCAGCGGCATATATTTAACCGCCTGAGAGATCTAACATCACAACTCTTCCAGCAAACCCAGTCACTTAAGAAAATCAAACAGCGGCATTTATTTAACCGCAGTATTCTCAAACTTAAAACGTGTCATTAGACGGACACACTAAAGGGAATCAAGCAGCGGCATATATTTAACCGCAATATTCCCCAACGGATACAGTATCAACAGACGGATACACTTCAAGGTACTTTAGAGCACTGTTAAAACAGCACAACCAGCACTATTAGAATATAGTGTATTATCACATATACTCGGCCAAAACTGTAAGGTCTTAACGTTAAAAAACCAAGACTAATAGCAGTTTATTGCTAAAGTATATGAATGTCAATAATATTGCAACATACCCTTGAAATTAGGCCTTACTGTGGAAATAAGTAAAGTGTAACACTAACACTCAACGTATTAGTATCATTTTAAACTTGAAATTATATCATTTTAACTTGAAATTGTATTTTATGTTTGTCTATTTTATAGTATCTTTTATAGTAACTTAGACACCGGTGTCAGTAGTACATAAAGTGTATACATTTTTACATATTGTGAGAATAAATTGTTTTTATATTTACCAACCTAAAGGCTTTTTATTTATATAAGGAGTATATTATTAATAGAAATCTATAATATTAATAGAAATTGATACTATTAGCAATTTAAAAGAAGCAAATAGAATTCACCACGGAACTCACGTAACTAATAATAATAACATTGAGATAGTAACACTTCACTACAGGGAATCAGCATTGATTTGCGCCACCTACCATCACCTCAGCCAATTTCTATAAAACATTGGGATAAAGTTTTATAAGGTGTGCATTATTCCCCCCCCCTTACTTTCAGTCCAACTACTATCACAAACGCACAATGTTGGCCCCATCCATTGCGACATTTAGTAAAACACCTCTCAGTGATGCTGCCTGTAAACAGTAATATCGGCACTTTTAAATATTTTGCTGACATTCTCAACATCGCTTTGAATCCCTTTTGAATGTATAGCCGCCTCGGAGCACTTATGATCATCGGGGTCCCTGTGAGAGGAACATTTTCTCATTTTTTGTTCCTTTCATGGGTACGTAGACACTTATGTGGTGTGAACTACTTCATTCTTTTTTACATCAACCTAGATCGTCGCCTGAGATGTCGGAAATAACTATATACTCTTTAATCTTTTCAAGATTTATATTTATTAAAATTAAAGTTTCAAACAAATAATAAAAACAAATTTTCTATTCTAGTCATGGTTATGAATAAAATAAAGAATATAATTGAAAAGGCGTTTTTTTTATATATATATATATTTTAAGACACATATATGTATTAAAATGCCAACATTATATTTTAAATTATATTTTTTGAGTGTATGTAAAATCCTGTAATTGCATCACAATCTACTTCAGCACTGTGCAACAACACAAAGGTTTTAAAAAATGTACACTGTATTAAGTAATGATGGATAGGTCATCCTCCAATCACGGCTTCCCCTCCGGGAAATCAGTGTCTGATTCAACACCGTGATTGGAGGAAGCCGGATTCCTCATTTTAGAAGAGGCTTTGCGACGGGCAGAGGAAGCTGGCGCTGCTGTGAAGATTAAAAGGTAAGTTTTTTTCTCTTTTTGCCCCTGTTTTTAATTGAATTATTAAAAACTGGGCACTTTAGCATCAAAATTGACATTCACTTTAAACCCCCTAAGTTAGAAGGGGGGGAAAAGAAAATCTAAGAAGAAATTAAAAATAAATAAACCTAAACCGCCAAACCCCAAATGCAATCTAACACTACTATACCTAACACCTAACCCCCACTCTAATTTAAACCCCCTCTACACTAACCCCCCAAAAATAAAAAAAGGCTAAGTTACAAAAAATAATAAACTACAGTATCCAAAACAAAAACCATTATACCCAACACTAAACTACATGCCCCATAAAATAAAATAAAAATCCACCCACCCAAAACAAAAAAAACCCTAAACCCTAACACTAAAATAAATAACAATAGCCCTTAAAAGGACCTTTTGTAGGGCATTGCCCTAAAGTGATTTTAGCTCTTTGGAAAAAAAAAATTGTACAAAATCCCCATCAACAATAAAGTAACCCCCCACCCCCGAAAATAAAAAATCTAACTAAAAAAACCTAGGCTAGAAAAGAAAAGTTAAAATAAAAAACTAGCCCCAAAAGTGTTACTCACAGTTGATAGGGAATCCAGCTCCTCTTGATCTGATGTTGGGCCCTCTTCATCCAGGCTCCAGGCGCTGGAGACCCATCTTCACGGAGGTGGACTTCCGTGGCATCTTCTACCGCCTCCGCAATCTTCTGGTCTCTTCAGTGCGCCCTGCTCTTTATTAGGTTGCCACCGCACACTGAAATGACGGAAGCACAGAACCCCAACATATAGGGGTACCATTTAATTCAGATTGGCTGCTGAGTTACAGGAGCACAGATATGTCGGAGAGGTTTTGCTGTGACACAATATTTAAACATTGATGATAACTTTATTAACATAGCTTCATAGTTATAATGGGGAGGTTTATTATTTATAGTATAGTTTATTATAGTTATTTTTTGACAGTAGGGAGTTAGCTGGGTGTTCCAGAGTAGTGTAGGTTAGACATTACGTCAGTGTAGGCAGTATTAGGGAAATAGCTGGGCATTCCAGGGGTATATAGCTTAGGCGTGACATAGGTGTAGGCGGTCAGGGAGAGTTAGCTGGGTGGTGCAGCGGGAGTGTAGGTTAGCTGTGATGTAGGTGCAGGCATTTAGTGGGAGGTAGCGAGGCAGAGCAGGGGGTGACGCATTGGCGTGACATCGTTATAAGTGTTCAGGGGGAGTTCAGAAGGTGTGCTAGAGGGAGTAGCCTACACTTTGCTTCGGACACATCGATATATAAGATCGATATGTTCAAAGCAGCAAATTGCAGGTTGCGAGGAAGGTAGCGGCCATGATTTGTCTCGCAAGCTATCAGCTGCCGAGACTACATCACCTTAGCTAGTTAGTGTAGGTGTAAATAAACTTAGGTCCCCACGGCAATATTTGAAGTGTGCCTACACGGAAACTAATTTTAGTTTCAGTGGGCGCACTGTCTGTGCCATGTAGGCACACTTCAAATAGCGCCCCCCCTTTTGCAGCAAAATGCAGACAAACTGTGATGTTACTCTCCCATTGACTTCTATGAGAGACACAGCTCCACTCCCCGGAATTGATTGGACACGCACCTTTTCTTTGAATAACCTGATGCTTTAAACATTGAGGCCTCAGTGAGGCAACTCCCAGGGCCTGCATTAAATGAGAAGGTCTTTAGTGCAGGCCCTGTGAGTCGGCCGTGATAAGCTTCCTATTACCGCGGCAGGGGTTCTGTGAAGAAAAGGAGCAGGTAAGCTTGCTCTCCAGCAAGCAAAAAGATAAGTATGAAGCTAAAGGTTAACTATTTTCACTTGTAGCTTTTTAACATTTACATACATTTGATGAAAAAAAAATGTTTAACAAATATTCAGTATTCATTTTTTTTTAATGAAACAAATACTGAATAGTGCAGCCAAAGAATATTCGGGGAAACAAATTTCCCCAAATATTCATTACAAAAGATTCAGACGAACCAAATGTTTTACGGTTGCACATCTCTAATTTACATAAGCGAAATTAACCTTCCAAAAGAATAGCAAAATTTGTAAATGAATACATTTGAGCTGGGGCATTATGTGTATACAGTACATGTGTATACAATGTGTAATTTATATGGATTATATTGTAAAAGTGTTCATTATTAATTTCTCTAATTTTGTTTATTGTAAAAAAAAAAAAAAAACGTTTTTTAATTTTAGCTTTTTTAAAAAATGTTTTACAGCCTGAGAAATGTTTCAAACCTTGTGACTACGAAAAGCCACGGCCACTGATAATCTGGTTTCTAAACTAAAGACACACAAAAATGCATTTTTTTACAATAAAAAAACCTTGAAAAAATGTATGATTAACAATTTTACAGCATGCATTTAAATTATGCATTTAATACACATGCACTGTATACCCATAATGCCCCAGTTTAAATGAATGTAAACATGCAGGTAAAGTTATTTAAGAGTCAGCACTAATTGCCTGAAATGCAAGTCTGTGAAAAGATCTGAGATAAGGAGGCAGTCAGCAGAAACTTAAATACAAGGTAATTACATAGGTAAAAAGTATTCCAAAACTGGGGAATGGGTAATAAAGGGATTATCTTTCTTTTTAAACAATAACATTTTTGGTGTATACTATCTCTTTAATGTTATTAGCCATAAACTTGTAATACCAGCGTGAGTTTCCATTTTGCATTCATCATAGAAAGTATAGGGAGCATTAGTTACTGCAAACTTGTAATATTTTTTCATGGACAACTTGTAATACGGTTCTAGCAGTAAAAATATTGCTTGTTTGCACTTCTCTCAGTAATGATTGCGCTCCGCTTGTAATCTAGGACTACGTTGTTTGTGTTTTCTGTTTGTTTTGACAAACATCTTTAGAAAGCTGTTTGAAGAACATAATTTCAAATTTGTACTCTAAAGATTTTTTTTTTTAAATCTATAAAAGTCAAATGTGCTATAAAGGATTGATTTTGATTTAAAAAGTTCCAAATATTGTTATAACTATATGATTGACAAAGGGAAATACCTATAACATGTTATAATGTTTTTGTGATGTACATTGTATTTACTAGAGATGTGCATTTGTTTGTTACAAATACAAATTTGTAACAAAAAAGTTTTTTTTTTTTTAACAAAACAAATATCCAAATTAAAGCACCAACCAAATTTAAAGAAACTGAAAAAATACTAACAAAATTCATCAGTACTCATTAGTTTTCTTTACATTATCTTTAAGGGGTTAAATACCTTTAGCACACTGAAGAGCCACACTACTCTGTTCCTCTTCTTCACAGAACCCCAGCCACTCTAATAGGAGGCTTAAGGGGACATTCCTGTCAAAATATAAATGCACATAGATGACTTACATATTTGAATGTAAACTGAAATGCATTCATATGGATTCCAATTTTGGTTGGAATGTCCCTTTAAGGTCCTTTAGTGTAGGCCCTGTGAGTCGGCCGTGATAAGCTTCCTATTACCGCGGCAGGGGTTCTGTGAAGAAAAGGAGCAGGTAAGCTTGCTCTCCAGCAAGCAAAAAGATAAGTATGAAGCTAAAGGTTAACTATTTTCACTTGTAGCTTTTTAACATTTACATACATTTGATGAAAAAAAAATGTTTAACAAATATTCAGTATTCATTTTTTTTTAATGAAACAAATACTGAATAGTGCAGCCAAAGAATATTCGGGGAAACAAATTTCCCCAAATATTCATTACAAAAGATTCAGACGAACCAAATGTTTTACGGTTGCACATCTCTAATTTACATAAGCGAAATTAACCTTCCAAAAGAATAGCAAAATTTGTAAATGAATACATTTGAGCTGGGGCATTATGTGTATACAGTACATGTGTATACAATGTGTAATTTATATGGATTATATTGTAAAAGTGTTCATTATTAATTTCTCTAATTTTGTTTATTGTAAAAAAAAAAAAAAACGTTTTTTAATTTTAGCTTTTTTAAAAAATGTTTTACAGCCTGAGAAATGTTTCAAACCTTGTGACTACGAAAAGCCACGGCCACTGATAATCTGGTTTCTAAACTAAAGACACACAAAAATGCATTTTTTTACAATAAAAAAACCTTGAAAAAATGTATGATTAACAATTTTACAGCATGCATTTAAATTATGCATTTAATACACATGCACTGTATACCCATAATGCCCCAGTTTAAATGAATGTAAACATGCAGGTAAAGTTATTTAAGAGTCAGCACTAATTGCCTGAAATGCAAGTCTGTGAAAAGATCTGAGATAAGGAGGCAGTCAGCAGAAACTTAAATACAAGGTAATTACATAGGTAAAAAGTATTCCAAAACTGGGGAATGGGTAATAAAGGGATTATCTTTCTTTTTAAACAATAACATTTTTGGTGTATACTATCTCTTTAATGTTATTAGCCATAAACTTGTAATACCAGCGTGAGTTTCCATTTTGCATTCATCATAGAAAGTATAGGGAGCATTAGTTACTGCAAACTTGTAATATTTTTTCATGGACAACTTGTAATACGGTTCTAGCAGTAAAAATATTGCTTGTTTGCACTTCTCTCAGTAATGATTGCGCTCCGCTTGTAATCTAGGACTACGTTGTTTGTGTTTTCTGTTTGTTTTGACAAACATCTTTAGAAAGCTGTTTGAAGAACATAATTTCAAATTTGTACTCTAAAGATTTTTTTTTTTAAATCTATAAAAGTCAAATGTGCTATAAAGGATTGATTTTGATTTAAAAAGTTCCAAATATTGTTATAACTATATGATTGACAAAGGGAAATACCTATAACATGTTATAATGTTTTTGTGATGTACATTGTATTTACTAGAGATGTGCATTTGTTTGTTACAAATACAAATTTGTAACAAAAAAGTTTTTTTTTTTTTAACAAAACAAATATCCAAATTAAAGCACCAACCAAATTTAAAGAAACTGAAAAAATACTAACAAAATTCATCAGTACTCATTAGTTTTCTTTACATTATCTTTAAGGGGTTAAATACCTTTAGCACACTGAAGAGCCACACTACTCTGTTCCTCTTCTTCACAGAACCCCAGCCACTCTAATAGGAGGCTTAAGGGGACATTCCTGTCAAAATATAAATGCACATAGATGACTTACATATTTGAATGTAAACTGAAATGCATTCATATGGATTCCAATTTTGGTTGGAATGTCCCTTTAAGGTCCTTTAGTGTAGGCCCTTGAAGCTGCCGTGCTAAGCCTCCTATTAGTGCGGCCTGGGATCTGTGAAGAAGAGGAGCAGGTTATTGAACCTCTCCAACACACTAAAGGTAAGAATAATGTTACAGTCAGTAAGGTAATCTGTTAATCATTCTGAAGTCATCACCGAGAATGTTGTAATGTTGTACGTTAGCTGATGACTTTACAAGCCTTATGATGTCTGATTATGTGCAAATGACTGATCATCAGATGACTCCAGGATGGTCTCTAAAGTAATCATGTTTGTCTTGGGATGTTGGTAGTATTTTTACAGATTTCTAATTCTGGCTATAATGTATTTAGCATTGTTTGACTTACATGGAGATGCTTACATGGTAGAGTATAGTCATCCCTTGTGTTGTCTGACATATTGGACCATGTTCTAAAAAGTGGATCAGAGTCCTCTTGTACTATCTTATGTTTATGATGCCTGACAAGGGATATCTTTCCATTTATTTTACGTTTTTAGCAGGCAGTCAACAAATAGGCTTCTAAGATCATTTTATTTTAATGCCCATTTTTAACAGCACACTTACATATTTTTTACATTTGGTACATGAAATGGTATCACCCTGGCTCTGTTGCCTTAAGTTTTTTAATGTCTAATTGTTTGACTTTGTATTTTGGGCCACTCTGGTCCCATTATTCATTAATGACATTGCTTCAGGGGGCTGGCTCCACCTGGTTTGCTTCATATCTCTCAAACCGCTTGTTTTCAGTTTCCTTTAACAGCATATCCTCTGATCCTTTGCCTCTCTCAGGTGTAGTACCACAAGGCTCTGTCTTGGGTCCTTTGCTTTTCTCTCTTTATACATCCTCCCTTGGAAAACATATATATTCCTTTGGGTTTCTAGTAACACTTATATGCTGATGATACCCAAATGTATCTTTCCTCTTCTGATATCTCCCCCTCTTTACTCAAACAGATTACCAACTTTCTCTCTGCAATTCCCTCTTGGATGTCCTCACACTACCTGCAACTCAATCTGTCCAAAACAGAGCTGCTTCTTTTTCCCCCTTCTTAGATATGTCCAACACCTGGAATTTCTTTGACAGTTGGAGACTCTATTCTCAACACCTCCCCCTAGGTCTGCTGTCTTGGCTTCACACTTGACTCAGAAGTTACCTTTAGTCCACACATATGAGCAGTTACCAAATCCTGTCAAGCACACCTATGCAACATTTCCAAAATTCGTCCTTTCCTTACTCAAAAAATGACAAAAATACTAATTCATTCCCTCATTTTGTCACGCATTTACTATTGCAATTTACTTCTAAATGGCCTTCCAAAACACCACCTCTCCTACCTCCAATCTATTATGAATGCTCCAGCTATACTCATCCACCTAAGTCGCCGATCTACATCAGCTGCTCCACTCTGCCAGTCTCTACACTGGCTCCCCATACACTCCAGAAAACAATTTAAAGTATTAACCCTAACTTACAAAGCACTCAACAGCCTCCCTCCCAACTATATTTGCTCTCTCATCTCCAAATATTCCCTAACCTGACCTCTTCGATCAACCTCTGACCTGCGTCTCTCCACTATTATTATCTCTGCGTCCCACTCCCGTCTCCAAGACTTCTCACGTGCTGCTCCTGTCCTCTGGAACTCTCTACCCTGCTCCATAAGACTGTCTCCAAATTGTATAGCTTCAGATGCTCCTTAAAAACTCACCTATTCCTAAAGGCTTACCATCTCTCCTCTGTTTTTCATCCTAACCAAATAAACAGCCTTGACTCACTGCTGCAACTACAATCCATGTGACAAACTACCCAAAACCTTATGTCTCTGCACCCTCAACCTGTAGAATGTAAGCACTCTGAAGCAGGGGCTTCCTCCTCCTGTACCAGCTATGTTCATTATGTTATGTTTTGTATCTTATAACAAATCCTTGTCATTGTATACCCCTATCTCTGTACTCAAAGCTACAGAATTTTGCGGCGCTACACAAATATATAATAATAATAATAATAATAATAATAATTTCATAAACTACTCTATTTTATAATGCGATTTTCTTTCATTACTAAAAACACCTATCTATTAGAACAAGGGATATGGCCTCAGAAAGATATTTTACTGGTAGAACTTTAAATTAAAAGCAAAAAAGAAAAAAAAAAACACCAAAAGTCCATCTATCTGCAGTTATATCCTCAGCCCTGCAAATACAAGGTCTCATAAATTACTGTCCCACGGCCAATAAAAAGCTGATACATTTCAATAAAAATGCTTTTAGCTCCCTTTAACTAAATGTTTCATTTGCAACAGCAAATTCAGTATTCCAAACATAGGAAAAATAATGTAGAATATTTCCTAAACATTCAACTTTCCTTTAGAATGAACACATTTGGACTTGATAGGTTGTTTTAAACAAGTGTAACATTTGTCCAACCCTTATTACAGCCATTTCCTAATTTACTTAAAGCTACTTCTAAATGATCATTGACCTTCATCTTATATCTTTTTTTTTATTGCAGAGTCGGCAGAACTGGTTGGACCAAAGCAGGTTACAGGTGTAGTGGATGGATCTGTCAGTATTAAATGTATGTACTCTACAATCATAAAGGCTAATAAGTATGATCGAAAATACTTCTGTGTGGAAAATGGCCGCCGCCAATGTAACACTGTTGTATCCACTACGAATTTTGTGATGGATAGCTTCAAGACACGTGCCTCTCTTATAGACTACCCAGAAGAGGGTTACTTTATTGTAGAGCTGTCACATCTAAATGAGAAAGATAAAGGTACCTATAGATGTGGAATTGGAAAAACTAACTACGGCTTGATGTCAGTGGTCAACGTGGCTGTGATTGAAGGTAATAGTCTCAAACGTTTTTTTTGCAAGAGAAAATTTACATTTTAACCTATATTTTACCATTGTGTGTATAATATATCATTTAAAGAGACATTATAATCGAAAAATTGCATGCTCTAATCCACTACATCTAATAGATTAATCTATTACATCTATTGTCATTTTAAGTGTATCAACACTGCAGTACTGTGTGTTTTACACCTGCAAAATGTTTAAATACAAAGTAGAAATACCAATTGAGACTTGAGGTGCACTGCTGGTCCCGAGCAGAACTCACCTCTGATCTAATCAGCAGTGCTAGTTGCATATCTGAGTAGTGCAGGGGTTAAACACACAGTACTGCAGGGTTGATACACTTAAAATGACATGCTCTAATAGATTAGAGCATGCAATTTTTTTATTATAATGGCCATTTAAGGGTGGCTTGCTTATTTTACAGACCATTGTGTTCCATGTTTTTTTTGTGTGGTAGTTTGAATATATTGTATGATGTATATGAGCAATATTTAGGTTTCTACCTGTCTTCATATTGAACCTGACATGATCGTACCCTGTAACTTTTTAAATAACTTTGGGTAGAATTGGACAACTCAAGAGAAGGAATTACTGGTGGGTATGTTCCCATCTTGGGAATTCAACCGGGTGTTGGCTCTATGATTGGGTCTCATTGTCATACATGTTTCTCTAAAGGGACATTATTTAGGTAAAACTCTTTATATTTATACTGGGTGCTGACATCTTGTTATGCACATATGTATTGTTGTTTCCTATGACAGACGCAGTTCACATTCCCAGATAATTGGCATTGCTGGCTTTTTTTTATCAGCTGTACCTTGCACTTTGGCTTAGCTTGCACAATAGAAAGCACACGCTTTATTTCCATTTTATAGACCATTTAAAAGCTACATAAAAAATATAGAAATCAAATAAAGTAATGCAGCCACTGCATAAATATACAGCTCTGATTCTGTACTGTGCATTGTAAACAGAAGTTTACAATAAAGTTTGTCAATAAGACAACCATATTGCTGATCTGTGATTGTGCACTTCTACTGTCACAGGGTGTGAGGAAACTTAAACTTTAAGATGGCAGCTCTCAGTGTGAAGTTATATAGTTTCACTAATCAGCACATATAAAGGGTTAAAACAAGAGAATAGCTTTGAAGAGAGCTGCAGCCACAACAGGAAATACAATAGTATGACAAATAAAACCCAATGTATAGCGGTTGTACCCAGCAGTTTAATGTCCCTTTAAGATTATGTACAAGTATTTACAAATACATACATAAAGTAAAAGCTATGCACTGTCTAATATCTATAATCTACATTTGCATGAACTACCTCTCCCTAGGACAAAGAATACATTGTAGTACAACATTTTCTAGATTAGCAGTGAAAAAATAATAATCTTAAAATAAATATTTACTGATCCTTAAATCTCCTTTATGCACACAAAATGCTTCTATATGTCAATTAATTGGCAGATTTTATGAAATTTGTACTAATAAAACATTTTTTTCCACCAGATTCCCCTGTCCCAAAAGAGGCAGAACTTTTATATGGTCAGATACGGAGCTCTTTGAACTTCCTGTGTGAGTTCGACACTAAGTTTTCTAACTTGAGAAAATACCTGTGTAAGTCAGTAAAACAAAGTAATTGTAAGACTATAATCGACAGTAAAGGAATGGTAGATCCTGGATATGAAGGAAGAATTTTGCTTGCTGATGGAGAAAAACCAGGAACATTTAAAGTTAAGCTTATTCAGCTAAGAAAAGAAGATGCTGGGATCTATACCTGTGGTGTGGGAGAAAATGGAGGAGAGGGAGAATCCAACGACTTTGATTTAAGGATCAATGAAGGTGAGAATGAAAACAGTTCAATGGTGAGAGTAAAAAAAACCCCAGTGTTATCTATTTCACTGATTTAAAGGGACAATGTACTAAGGCAAGCAGCTAAAATGAGTTAATTGTATTCAAAGCAGCTGCAGGAACATTTTTTAAATAGGCTGGTCAGTCTCTCTCACCCCCACTTGAGGCTTTATTTCTGCTGCTGTTTAGTGTGATATAGCTTTTTATAGCCTCCTTTTCAATATAATTGGAAGTTTCAAACGTAGCTATTTCAAATGACAAAATAAAGTCAAAGGGACCTGAAATTCAAAATTAAACTTCCATGGTACAGAAAGGTGCAGAAAGAGCATGCAATTTTAAGACACTTTTTAATTTACTTTTATTATCAAATACATTTTGTTTTCTTAGTACCTTTTGTTGAATTCCATACTTAGGTAGGCCCAGGAACACTAATACTCTATTGAAAGCTAGCTGGTGATTGGTGGCTACACATACATATATAAAGCAATCAAATAGAGTAACAGTAGTCTTAGAGTTCAAGGAATTAGCTATGTAAAAAACAATTCAATCAGCGGCACAAGCACAAATAGTAAGGTACAAATGCTCACCCTCTGATCCACAACCCGTCCAATGTACATTAAACATAAATCATAGCCAGGTACTCACGGTGCTGCTCCAGCCAGGAAGGATTTACAATTGACCTCTTACCCAATCCAGGCTCTGCTTACCGAACTCCACAATCTACATCTATAGCGGATCTGCACCCATGTAGACCTTTGATGCTATGCACTTCTAATGCTGTTCTCCTACTGACACTTGTGTGTGGATACATGATAGGAGGGGACGTGTTCGTTGTAGTCCAATGTAGAATCACGGTAACCCAGAGCGATATACGGGTACAAGGAATCCATAGGAAAACACAGGTAGCTATAGGTAAAACTTCCCTTTTATTGTAGTCATCCAAGTAAAAACAAGGTAAATAGCACACAGGCTTACACTCCTTCATTCTGTGATGGTCCCCTGTGTGCTATTTACCTTGTTTTTACTTGGATGACTACAATAAAAGTGAAGTTTTACCTATAGTGAACTGTGTTTTCCTATACACATACATTTATGCCTCATGTTATTAGCTCACCAGATGGGTTCAGCTAGCTCCCAGAAGTATGTTTGCCTTCTCTATAGCAAACGGTTTATCAAAGGAGAACATGATAAATTAAGCAAATGCAATGATATAAGTAAATTGGAAAGTTACTTAAAAGGACAGTCAACACCAAAATTGTTAATGTTTATCCGCCAAAAAGTGAGCAGTACAGCCTATACCGTCAAGATCCATACCGTAAAATGAAAGTCAGTAGTTATGGCTTTTATGTTACGAAGCTGTAGCATAAAACTCATAACTAAAGTGATAAAAAGTATTGAAGCTCAATCCTATTGGCTGATTGCATCAGCCAATAGAATTTTTTCTCCTTTAATTCCGATTGGCTGATAGAATTCTATCAGCCAATCAGAATTCAAGGGACGCTATTTTGGATGACGTCCCTTAAAGGAACCTTCATTCTTCGTTAGCCGTCGTCAGAAGAGGATGATCCGCGCCGGATGTCTTGAAGATGGAGCCGCTCCGTGCCGGATGGATGAAGATAGAAGATACCGCCTGGATAAAGACTTCTGCCGGCTTGGATGAAGACTTCGGCCCGCTTGGAAGAAGACTTCTGCCAGCTTCGATGAGGACTTTTGCCGCTTCGTTGAGGATGGATGTCCGGTCTTCAAAAACTGTAAGTGGATCTTCGGGGGTTAGTGTTAGGTTTTTTTAAGGGTTTATTGGGTGGGTTTTATTTTTAGCTTAGGGTTTTGGGCACAGAAAAAGAGCTAAATGCCCTTTTAAGGGCAATGCCCATCCAAATGCCCTTTTCAGGGCAATGGGGAGCTTAGGTTTTTTAGATAGGATTTTATTTTGTGGGTTGGTTGTGTAGGTGGTGGGTTTTACTGTTGGGGGGTTGTTTGTATTATTTTATTACAGGTAAAAGAGCTGATTTCTTTGGGACAATGCCACGCAAAAGGCCCTTTTAAGGGCTATTGGCAGTTTAGTTTAGTCTAGGGTTTTTTTTTTATTTTGGGGGGGCTTTTTTATTTTGATAGGGCTATTAGATTAGGTGTAATTAGTTTAATCATTTGATAATTTATTTTTATTTTGTGTAATTTAGTGTTTTGTTTTTTTTGTAATTTAGTTAATTGTATTTAATTAATGTAATTGATTTAATTGTAGTGTAAGGTTAGGTAGGTGTTAGTGTAACTCAGGTTAGGTTTTATTTTACAGGTAATTTTTTATTTATTTTAACTAGGTAGCTAGTAAATAGTTAATAACTATTTACTAACTAGTCTACCTAGTTAAAATAAATACAAACTTAGCTGTGAAATAAAAATAAAACCTAAGCTAGATACAATGTAACTATTAGTTATATTGTAGCTAGCTTAGGGTTTATTTTACAGGTATTTAGTTTTAAATAGGAATTATTTAGTTAATGATAGTAATTTTTATTTAGATTTATTTTAATTATATTAAAGTTAGTGAGTGTTAGGGTTAGGGTTAGACTTAATGTTAGGTTTAGGGGTTAATAACTTTAGTATAGTGGCGGCGACATTGGGGGCGGCAGATTAGGGGTTAATAAGTGTAGGTAGGTAGCAACAACATTGGGGGCGGCAGATTAGGGGTTAATAATTGTAGGTAGGTAGCGATGACATTGGGGGCGGCAGATTAGGGGTTAATAAGTGTAATGTAGGTAGCGACAACATTGAGGCAGCAGATTAGGGGTTAATAAGTGTAGGTAGGTGGCGGCGGTGTTGGGGGCGGCAGATTAGGGGTGTTTAGACCCAGGATTTATGTAAGGGTGTAAGGTGTAAACATACATTTTCTTTCCCCATAGGAATCAATGGGGCTGCGTTATGGAGTTTTATGCTCCTTTACTGCAGGTGTTAGGCTTTTTTTAGCCGGCTCTCCCCATTGATGTCTATGGGGAAATCGTGCACGAGCAAGTAAAACCAGCTCAAAGCAGCGCTGGTATTTGAGTGCGGTATGGAGCTCAATTTTGCTCAACACTCACATATTGCCTGCTAACGCCAGGTTTTTGCAAACCTGTAATAGCAGCGCTATAGGGAGGTGAGCAGTGGCAATAACTAGCAAGTTAGTACCGAGTCGCTCATAACGCAAAACTCGTAATCTGACCGCTAAGCAGGTACAATGAATCATTAAAGGAACTTATTGAAGATTAGAATTTTACATTGAAATTTTGTTATACAAGCTTTTTTTAATTTTTATTATTATTATCATTATTTTTTAAACATATGTTCCTGTACAGGGAAAATAATACCTTTGCTATTATGCTTGTCAGGTGTTCCCGGTTCACCATTGTTTATATCAGCCATTTAGAAGTCAGCCTTCAAGGATGAATTTTGCACTAGCATTTACATTCTGTTTAAAAAAAGTAACAGCTTTAACGTAACCCCTTCCTGCCTTTAGGACGTTCCATGTCGTCCTAATTGTTCTGGGCTTTAGTGCCCTTAGGACGGTATGGAACGTCCTAGCCGTTTGGCTATCCTAAAGCCTCTGCAGCTTTCTAAATGGGATCGTGGGCTGGAGGGTGTGCCTAGCATCATAGGCACTCCACCTGACCCAATCCCATCAATGAAATCAGGCAATCGAATGAACGGTCGCATGATTTTAATTTTTATTTATTTGTTTATTTGCTTCAGAGACAGATATACATCAGGGATCTCGTTTACTCACCACTTACCCGGGAGGATCTGTGTCCGGTTTGTGTCACTACAACCCAAAAAAGAACTATAACCTTAAGTTTTGGTGCAGATTGAAAGATCAGAGTTGCAATCCGATCATCATGACTGATGGCTTTGTCAAGGACTCCTATGAGGGAAGAGTAGTCATTCATGATAACCCAGTAAATGGCACATTTCAGATCCTAATGAATGGAATAACCAAGGAAGATGAAGGCTGGTACTGGTGTGTGATGACTAATGGTGGCAGTGATCAAACTTTTACTATGCAAGTGAAAATTGCTGAAGGTGAGAATTTTATCATTTTTTATCATTTACATTTTGATATGCTTAACACAGTCAACTGTGGATTCCTTACTTGGATTATAGTTTATATCATATTTGAGTAAAATGATTAATTGTGGTGCACGTTTACATACAAAGGCTCATGACCTATATATATATATATATGCATGACCTATATATATGATACCTGTATCTATAAAGATTTCTTCAGTACAGTGTTTGCACTACAGGTAGACATTCTGGGAAAGGGCATTCTAATGAAATATACGTTATACTTTTTAGCTTTTTAATCCCTTCAATGCTGAGCTATTTTTAACGCTTATCTGAAGCTTTATTCTTTAATACTCACTAGGGATGGGCGAACATTCTATTTTCGAATTTTCATTTTCAATTTTTTCAATAAAATTTAAAAATATTTGTTCGAATATTAGAATATTTAGCTATGTATTCATTCAATTTCGAAATGTAATATTCAAATTCGAATGTGACATTCGAATTCGAATGTCACATTCGAATTCAAAATAGTATTTCTAGTCTAATACTG